>NC_080031.1:43399562-43623564 GCF_030020395.1 Manis pentadactyla | reverse complement strand
AATAACGTGGATGGAGCTAGAGGGTATTATGCTCAGTCAAATAGGCCAGGCGGAGAAATACATGTACCAAATGATTTCACTCATGTGTGGAGTATGATAACAAAGAAAAACTGAAGGAAAAGACAGCAGCAGACTCACAGAACCCGAGAGTGGACTGACAGTTACCAAAGAGAAAGGGACTGGGTAGGGTTTGTGGGAAGGAAGTAATAAGTGCGGGGAAAAAGAATGGGGGCATTAGGATTAGCATGTATAATGTGTAGGGTGGGGTGTCGTGGGTAGGGCCTGTACAACACAGAGAAGACATGTAGTGATTCTACAGCATCTTAGTACATGCTGACGGAGAGCGGCTTGTAAATGGGATTTGGGGTGACTTGGTGAAGAGGGTAGACAGAATAACATAATTTTCTGCATGTGATTGTATATTAATGAGAACAAAAAGAATTTCAAAGTGCAGAAAGAGCACAGCTCTCAAATATCAGAATAAAAGTACAGGCTTTGAGTGCTCCAATCAAAAGACACAGGGTTATAAGAACTGATGAAAAACTCAAGACCACCTACGTGCTCCGTTACTGGAGACTCACTTGAGATCCAAGGACACAGACAAACTACAAGCTGAAGGGGCGGGGACAGGTTCCCTACACAAGTGAACCTGAGAAACAAAGAAAGAAATGGATTCTCTTTTGGACCCCAGAGAGAGTCAGTAGAAAATAGCACTATCTAGCCACCGTGAATTCTTTTTGTTTGGTTTCAGCAGTGCTCAGGCATAGATTTCGTGGTGCAGCAACTTCCTTCTCATTTCCTCTCACCTCAACAAATGAATTGCTGTAATAATATGCGTCTGGGCTTTTAAAATCATTGCTTTTATGATGTTCACGAATGTAAAGAAGTAATAACCACCTAAGGAGGGAAGTTTGGACCCTCAAATAAACACTTCACTCCACAACACACTCTTTGTTCCCAACTGCTCCTGTCCAGAAATAGGTGTTCCTTTATATTTGTCCTCCACCTATCAGCAGTGATCACGCCAATGTCCCTCAAACATGGTGGTGTGCAAAGAAACCAAGTACACTTTTCTTTCGACAACCGGACCAGACGAAGGATACTTGTGGTCTTCAGGGATCACTTACTCACTGAATGTGGCTAAATAAAGTCACCAAGTGAGCAGGAAGTATAAGAGGACAGAGGACAGAGATACAGGTTCAAGTCCTTTCACCTCCATTTACTGGTTTTGTAAGCACACGCGGCTGACTCTACCTGAAAGTGTATCGGTGAACACAGTGCTCTCCTTATGGCTTAGCTACCTTGCAAGATTTCTGGAAGCATAATGTAGGAAAAGAGACATAGGCTATGTTGTTAACTGTTCTGTACAGAAGGATAGATGGGCAGACAAAAAGATGATGGATTCATAGATAGATAGGTACACAGATGACAGATGAAAGATAGATAGATAGGTACATAGATTAATAGATGATAGACATCATAGATAGATGATAGGAAGATAGATAGATACATAGATAAATACATACATACATACATACATACATACATAGACAGACAGACCATTAGATAGATAGAAACAGATACATATCGATTGACACAAAGCTACTGTTCATAACCAGGAGTTGAATGGTGAATAACATAGCTAAACTACAAACAAGAAGGAAGAATGAAATCCAGTTTAAAAAGTGCAGTAAGCAGCCTTAAGAAGAAAACAAATACTACCATTTGCAATGACCCTGGATGGAGCTAGACGGTAGTATGTTCAGACAAATAGTCCCAGGAGTAGAAAGACAAGTACCAAGTGTTTTTCACTCATGTGTGGAGTATAACAACAAAGAAAAACTGAAGGAAAAAAACAGCAGGCAGACTCACAGAACCCGAGAGTTGACTAAAAGTTACCAAAGGGAAAAGGACTGGGCAGGGTGGGTCTGAAGGGAGGGAAAAGTGTGAGGAGAAAGAATGGGGGCATTAGTTTTAGCATGTATAATGCTTGGGGTCGAGGGGGCATGAGGAGTGCTGTTCAACGCAGGGAAGGCTAGTAGAGATCATATAACATCTTACTACTCACTGATGGAGAGCGACTGTAACGGGGTCTTTTGGGAGGGACATGGTGAAGGGGGTCTACAGCATCCAACTACGCAGATTGAGAGCGACTGAAGAGGTTTTTCAGGGGTACTTGGTGAAGGGGGGGTGCATAGTAAACATAATGTTCTTCAAGTGATTTTAGCTTAATGATAAAAAAAATTCTTTAAGTGCAATAAGTGCACAGCTCTAAATCATCAGAATAAAAGGTCAGGCACTGAGTGCAGCAAACAAAAGACACAGGGTTAAAAGAAGGGATGAAATCTCAAGACACCTACGTGCTTACTTACAGGAGACTCACTTGAGATCCAAGGACACAGACAAACTACAAGCCAAAGGTGTGTGGACAAGTACACTGCACGAGTGAAACTGAAAAACAAACAAACAAATGGATTCTGTTTGAGTCCCCTGAGACTGTCAGAAGAAAATAGCCCTATCTGGCAACCGTGAATTCTTTTTGTTTGGTTTCAGCCGTTCCCAGCCATTGATTTAGTGGTGCAGCAACATACTTCTCATTTCCTCTCACCTCAACAACTGAGTTGCTGTAATAATAAGCATCTGGGCCTTGAAATCAGTGGATTTTATGATGTTCACGAATGTGAAGATCTAATAACTACTAAAGAGGGATGTTTGGACACTCAAATAAACTCGTCACCCCACAATACACTCTTAGCTCCCAACTGCTCATGTCTAGAAATTGGTGTTCCTTTTTATTTGACCCTCCGTCCTATCGGAGGTGATCACGCTGAGGTCCTTCAAACATGGTGGTGAGCAAAGCAGCAAGTTTACTTTTCTCGTGACAACAGGCCCAGAGGAATGATACTTGTGGTCTTCAGGGAGCACTTAGTCAAAGAATGTGGCTAAATACAGATAGCAAGTTAGAAGGAGATGAAAGAGGACAGAGGATAGAGACACGGGATCAAGTCCCGGCACAACCATTTCCTGGTTTTTTAGGTACACGCGGCCGACTCGAACTGCAAGTGTCTCGGTAAACCCAGTGCTCTATCTACAGCCTAGATACTTTGCAGGACTTTTGGAAGCATAGTGTAGGAAAGTGACATAGGATAATTGGTTAACTGTTCTGTACACAAGGACAGATGGGCAGACAAAAAGATGATTGATTGAGTGATTGATAAATAGTAGACAGGACAGATAGATAGATATAGGTACATATCGATTAACACAAAGCTACTGCTCATAACAAGGAGAGCAATGGTGAAAGCACATAGCAAAACTACAAACAAAAAAGAAGAATGAAATCCAGTTTAAAAAGTGCAGTAAGCAGCCATAAGAAGAAAACAAATCCTATCATTTGCAATAACGTGGATGGAGCTAGAGGGTATTACTGCTCAGTCAAATAGGCCAGGCGGAGAAATACATGTACCAAATGATTTCACTCATGTGTGGAGTATGATAACAAAGAAAAACTGAAGGAAAAGACAGCAGCAGACTCACAGAACCCGAGAGTGGACTGACAGTTACCAAAGAGAAAGGGACTGGGTAGGGTTTGTGGGAAGGAAGTAATAAGTGCGGGGAAAAAGAATGGGGGCATTAGGATTAGCATGTATAATGTGTAGGGTGGGGTGTCGTGGGTAGGGCTGTACAACACAGAGAAGACATGTAGTGATTCTACAGCATCTTAGTACATGCTGACGGAGAGCGGCTGTAAATGGGATTTGGGGTGACTTGGTGAAGAGGGTAGACAGAATAACATAATTTTCTGCATGTGATTGTATATTAATGAGAACAAAAAGAATTTCAAAGTGCAGAAAGAGCACAGCTCTCAAATATCAGAATAAAAGTACAGGCTTTGAGTGCTCCAATCAAAAGACACAGGGTTATAAGAACTGATGAAAACTCAAGACCACCTACGTGCTCCGTTACTGGAGACTCACTTGAGATCCAAGGACACAGACAAACTACAAGCTGAAGGGGCGGGGACAGGTTCCCTACACAAGTGAACCTGAGAAACAAAGAAAGAAATGGATTCTCTTTTGGACCCCAGAGAGGAGTCAGTAGAAAATAGCACTATCTAGCCACCGTGAATTCTTTTTGTTTGGTTTCAGCAGTGCTCAGGCATAGATTTCGTGGTGCAGCAACTTCCTTCTCATTTCCTCTCACCTCAACAAATGATTGCTGTAATAATATGCGTCTGGGCTTTTAAAATCATTGCTTTTTATGATGTTCACGAATGTAAAGAAGTAATAACCACCTAAGGAGGGAAGTTTGGACCCTCAAATAAACACTTCACTCCACAACACACTCTTTGTCCCAACTGCTCCTGTCCAGAAATAGGTGTTCCTTTATATTTGTCCCTCCACCTATCAGCAGTGATCACGCCAATGTCCCTCAAACATGGTGGTGTGCAAAGAACCAAGTACACTTTTCTTTCGACAACCGACCAGACGAAGGATACTTGTGGTCTTCAGGGATCACTTACTCACTGAATGTGGCTAAATAAAGTCACCAAGTGAGCAGGAAGTATAAGAGGACAGAGGACAGAGATACAGGTTCAAGTCCTTTCACCTCCATTTACTGGTTTTGTAAGCACACGCGGCTGACTCTACCTGAAAGTGTATCGGTGAACACAGTGCTCTCCTTATGGCTTAGCTACCTTGCAAGATTTCTGGAAGCATAATGTAGGAAAGAGACATAGGCTATGTTGTTAACTGTTCTGTACAGAAGGATAGATGGGCAGGACAAAAAGATGATGGATTCATAGATAGATAGGTACACAGATGACAGATGAAAGATAGATAGATAGGTACATAGATTAATAGATGATAGACATCATAGATAGATGATAGGAAGATAGATAGATACATAGATAAATACATACATACATACTACATACATACATAGACAGACAGACCATTAGATAGATAGAAACAGATACATAACGATTGACACAAAGCTACTGTTCATAACCAGGGAGTTGAATGGTGAATAACATAGCTAAACTACAAACAAGAAGGAAGAATGAAATCCAGTTTAAAAGTGCAGTAAGCAGCCTTAAGAAGAAAACAAATACTACCATTTGCAATGACCTGATGGAGCTAGACGGTAGTATGTTCAGACAAATAGTCCAGGAGTAGAAAGACAAGTACCAAGTGTTTTCACTCATGTGTGGAGTATAACAACAAAGAAAAATGAAGGAAAAAAACAGCAGCAGACTCACAGAACCCGAGAGTTGACTAAAAGTTACCAAAGGGAAAAGGACTGGGCAGGGTGGGTCTGAAGGGAGGGAAAAGTGTGAGGAGAAAGAAAGAATGGGGGCATTAGTTTTAGCATGTATAATGCTTGGGGTCGAGGGGGCATGAGGAGTGCTGTTCAACGCAGGGAAGGCTATAGAGATCATATAACATCTTACTACTCACTGATGGAGAGCGACTGTAACGGGGTCTTTTGGGAGGGACAGGTGAAGGGGTCTACAGCATCCAACTACGCAGATTGAGAGCGACTGAAGAGGTTTTTCAGGGTACTTGTGAAGGGGGGTGCATAGTAAACAAGATTGTTCTTCAAGTGATTTTAGCTTAATGATAAAAAAAATCTTTAAGTGCAATAAGTGCACAGCTCTAAATCAGACAAATAAAAGGTCAGGCACTGAGTGCAGCAAACAAAAGACACAGGGTAAAAGAAGGGATGAAATCTCAAGACACCTACGTGCTTACTTACAGGAGACTCACTTGAGATCCAAGGACACAGACAAACTACAAGCCAAAGGTGTGTGGACAAGTACACTGCACGAGTGAAACTGAAAAACAAACAAACAAATGGATTCTGTTTGAGTCCCCTGAGACTGTCAGAAGAAAATAGCCCTATCTGGCAACCGTGAATTCTTTTTGTTTGGTTTCAGCCGTTCCCAGCCATTGATTTAGTGGTGCAGCAACATACTTCTCATTTTCTCTCACCTCAACAACTGAGTTGCTGTAATAATAAGCATCTGGGCCTTTGAAATCAGTGGATTTTATGATGTTCACGAATGTGAAGATCTAATAACTACCTAAAGAGGGATGTTTGGACACTCAAATAAACTCGTCACCCCACAATACACTCTTAGCTCCCAACTGCTCATGTCTAGAAATTGGTGTTCCTTTTTATTTGACCCTCCGTCCTATCGGAGGTGATCACGCTGAGGTCCTTCAAACATGGTGGTGAGCAAAGCAGCAAGTTTACTTTTCTCGTGACAACAGGCCCAGAGGAATGATACTTGTGGTCTTCAGGGAGCACTTAGTCAAAGAATGTGGCTAAATACAGATAGCAAGTTAGAAGGAGATGAAAGAGGACAGAGGATAGAGACACGGGATCAAGTCCCGGCACAACCATTTCCTGGTTTTTTAGGTACACGCGGCCGACTCGAACTGCAAGTGTCTCGGTAAACCCAGTGCTCTATCTACAGCCTAGATACTTTGCAGGACTTTTGGAAGCATAGTGTAGGAAAGTGACATAGGATAATTGGTTAACTGTTCTGTACACAAGGACAGATGGGCAGACAAAAAGATGATTGATTGAGTGATTGATAAATAGATAGACAGACAGATAGATAGATATAGGTACATATCGATTAACACAAAGCTACTGCTCATAACAAGGAGAGCAATGGTGAAAGCACATAGCAAAACTACAAACAAAAAAGAAGAATGAAATCCAGTTTAAAAAGTGCAGTAAGCAGCCATAAGAAGAAAACAAATCCTATCATTTGCAATAACGTGGATGGAGCTAGAGGGTATTATGCTCAGTCAAATAGGCCAGGCGGAGAAATACATGTACCAAATGATTTCACTCATGTGTGGAGTATGATAACAAAGAAAAACTGAAGGAAAAGACAGCAGCAGACTCACAGAACCCGAGAGTGGACTGACAGTTACCAAAGAGAAAGGGACTGGGTAGGGTTTGTGGGAAGGAAGTAATAAGTGCGGGGAAAAAGAATGGGGGCATTAGGATTAGCATGTATAATGTGTAGGGTGGGGTGTCGTGGGTAGGGCTGTACAACACAGAGAAGACATGTAGTGATTCTACAGCATCTTAGTACATGCTGACGGAGAGCGGCTGTAAATGGGATTTGGGGTGACTTGGTGAAGAGGGTAGACAGAATAACATAATTTTCTGCATGTGATTGTATATTAATGAGAACAAAAAGAATTTCAAAGTGCAGAAAGAGCACAGCTCTCAAATATCAGAATAAAAGTACAGGCTTTGAGTGCTCCAATCAAAAGACACAGGGTTATAAGAACTGATGAAAACTCAAGACCACCTACGTGCTCCGTTACTGGAGACTCACTTGAGATCCAAGGACACAGACAAACTACAAGCTGAAGGGGCGGGGACAGGTTCCCTACACAAGTGAACCTGAGAAACAAAGAAAGAAATGGATTCTCTTTTGGACCCCAGAGAGAGTCAGTAGAAAATAGCACTATCTAGCCACCGTGAATTCTTTTTGTTTGGTTTCAGCAGTGCTCAGGCATAGATTTCGTGGTGCAGCAACTTCCTTCTCATTTCCTCTCACCTCAACAAATGAATTGCTGTAATAATATGCGTCTGGGCTTTTAAAATCATTGCTTTTTATGATGTTCACGAATGTAAAGAAGTAATAACCACCTAAGGAGGGAAGTTTGGACCCTCAAATAAACACTTCACTCCACAACACACTCTTTGTTCCCAACTGCTCCTGTCCAGAAATAGGTGTTCCTTTATATTTGTCCCTCCACCTATCAGCAGTGATCACGCCAATGTCCCTCAAACATGGTGGTGTGCAAAGAACCAAGTACACTTTTCTTTCGACAACCGGACCAGACGAAGGATACTTGTGGTCTTCAGGGATCACTTACTCACTGAATGTGGCTAAATAAAGTCACCAAGTGAGCAGGAAGTATAAGAGGACAGAGGACAGAGATACAGGTTCAAGTCCTTTCACCTCCATTTACTGGTTTTGTAAGCACACGCGGCTGACTCTACCTGAAAGTGTATCGGTGAACACAGTGCTCTCCTTATGGCTTAGCTACCTTGCAAGATTTCTGGAAGCATAATGTAGGAAAGAGACATAGGCTATGTTGTTAACTGTTCTGTACAGAAGGATAGATGGGCAGACAAAAAGATGATGGATTCATAGATAGATAGGTACACAGATGACAGATGAAAGATAGATAGATAGGTACATAGATTAATAGATGATAGACATCATAGATAGATGATAGGAAGATAGATAGATACATAGATAAATACATACATACATACATACATACATACATAGACAGACAGACCATTAGATAGATAGAAACAGATACATATCGATTGACACAAAGCTACTGTTCATAACCAGGAGTTGAATGGTGAATAACATAGCTAAACTACAAACAAGAAGGAAGAATGAAATCCAGTTTAAAAAGTGCAGTAAGCAGCCTTAAGAAGAAAACAAATACTACCATTTGCAATGACCTGGATGGAGCTAGACGGTAGTATGTTCAGACAAATAGTCCAGGAGTAGAAAGACAAGTACCAAGTGTTTTCACTCATGTGTGGAGTATAACAACAAAGAAAAACTGAAGGAAAAAAACAGCAGCAGACTCACAGAACCCGAGAGTTGACTAAAAGTTACCAAAGGGAAAAGGACTGGGCAGGGTGGGTCTGAAGGGAGGGAAAAGTGTGAGGAGAAAGAATGGGGGCATTAGTTTTAGCATGTATAATGCTTGGGGTCGAGGGGGCATGAGGAGTGCTGTTCAACGCAGGGAAGGCTAGTAGAGATCATATAACATCTTACTACTCACTGATGGAGAGCGACTGTAACGGGGTCTTTTGGGAGGGACATGGTGAAGGGGTCTACAGCATCCAACTACGCAGATTGAGAGCGACTGAAGAGGTTTTTCAGGGGTACTTGGTGAAGGGGGGTGCATAGTAAACATAATGTTCTTCAAGTGATTTTAGCTTAATGATAAAAAAAAATTCTTTAAGTGCAATAAGTGCACAGCTCTAAATCATCAGAATAAAAGGTCAGGCACTGAGTGCAGCAAACAAAAGACACAGGGTTAAAAGAAGGGATGAAATCTCAAGACACCTACGTGCTTACTTACAGGAGACTCACTTGAGATCCAAGGACACAGACAAACTACAAGCCAAAGGTGTGTGGACAAGTACACTGCACGAGTGAAACTGAAAAACAAACAAACAAATGGATTCTGTTTGAGTCCCCTGAGACTGTCAGAAGAAAATAGCCCTATCTGGCAACCGTGAATTCTTTTTGTTTGGTTTCAGCCGTTCCCAGCCATTGATTTAGTGGTGCAGCAACATACTTCTCATTTTCTCTCACCTCAACAACTGAGTTGCTGTAATAATAAGCATCTGGGCCTTTGAAATCAGTGGATTTTATGATGTTCACGAATGTGAAGATCTAATAACTACCTAAAGAGGGATGTTTGGACACTCAAATAAACTCGTCACCCCACAATACACTCTTAGCTCCCAACTGCTCATGTCTAGAAATTGGTGTTCCTTTTTATTTGACCCTCCGTCCTATCGGAGGTGATCACGCTGAGGTCCTTCAAACATGGTGGTGAGCAAAGCAGCAAGTTTACTTTTCTCGTGACAACAGGCCCAGAGGAATGATACTTGTGGTCTTCAGGGAGCACTTAGTCAAAGAATGTGGCTAAATACAGATAGCAAGTTAGAAGGAGATGAAAGAGGACAGAGGATAGAGACACGGGATCAAGTCCCGGCACAACCATTTCCTGGTTTTTTAGGTACACGCGGCCGACTCGAACTGCAAGTGTCTCGGTAAACCCAGTGCTCTATCTACAGCCTAGATACTTTGCAGGACTTTTGGAAGCATAGTGTAGGAAAGTGACATAGGATAATTGGTTAACTGTTCTGTACACAAGGACAGATGGGCAGACAAAAAGATGATTGATTGAGTGATTGATAAATAGATAGACAGACAGATAGATAGATATAGGTACATATCGATTAACACAAAGCTACTGCTCATAACAAGGAGAGCAATGGTGAAAGCACATAGCAAAACTACAAACAAAAAAGAAGAATGAAATCCAGTTTAAAAAGTGCAGTAAGCAGCCATAAGAAGAAAACAAATCCTATCATTTGCAATAACGTGGATGGAGCTAGAGGGTATTATGCTCAGTCAAATAGGCCAGGCGGAGAAATACATGTACCAAATGATTTCACTCATGTGTGGAGTATGATAACAAAGAAAAACTGAAGGAAAAGACAGCAGCAGACTCACAGAACCCGAGAGTGGACTGACAGTTACCAAAGAGAAAGGGACTGGGTAGGGTTTGTGGGAAGGAAGTAATAAGTGCGGGGAAAAAGAATGGGGGCATTAGGATTAGCATGTATAATGTGTAGGGTGGGGTGTCGTGGGTAGGGCTGTACAACACAGAGAAGACATGTAGTGATTCTACAGCATCTTAGTACATGCTGACGGAGAGCGGCTGTAAATGGGATTTGGGGTGACTTGGTGAAGAGGGTAGACAGAATAACATAATTTTCTGCATGTGATTGTATATTAATGAGAACAAAAAGAATTTCAAAGTGCAGAAAGAGCACAGCTCTCAAATATCAGAATAAAAGTACAGGCTTTGAGTGCTCCAATCAAAAGACACAGGGTTAGAAGAACTGATGAAAACTCAAGACCACCTACGTGCTCCGTTACTGGAGACTCACTTGAGATCCAAGGACACAGACAAACTACAAGCTGAAGGGGCGGGGACAGGTTCCCTACACAAGTGAACCTGAGAAACAAAGAAAGAAATGGATTCTCTTTTGGACCCCAGAGAGAGTCAGTAGAAAATAGCACTATCTAGCCACCGTGAATTCTTTTTGTTTGGTTTCAGCAGTGCTCAGGCATAGATTTCGTGGTGCAGCAACTTCCTTCTCATTTCCTCTCACCTCAACAAATGAATTGCTGTAATAATATGCGTCTGGGCTTTTAAAATCATTGCTTTTTATGATGTTCACGAATGTAAAGAAGTAATAACCACCTAAGGAGGGAAGTTTGGACCCTCAAATAAACACTTCACTCCACAACACACTCTTTGTTCCCAACTGCTCCTGTCCAGAAATAGGTGTTCCTTTATATTTGTCCCTCCACCTATCAGCAGTGATCACGCCAATGTCCCTCAAACATGGTGGTGTGCAAAGAACCAAGTACACTTTTCTTTCGACAACCGGACCAGACGAAGGATACTTGTGGTCTTCAGGGATCACTTACTCACTGAATGTGGCTAAATAAAGTCACCAAGTGAGCAGGAAGTATAAGAGGACAGAGGACAGAGATACAGGTTCAAGTCCTTTCACCTCCATTTACTGGTTTTGTAAGCACACGCGGCTGACTCTACCTGAAAGTGTATCGGTGAACACAGTGCTCTCCTTATGGCTTAGCTACCTTGCAAGATTTCTGGAAGCATAATGTAGGAAAGAGACATAGGCTATGTTGTTAACTGTTCTGTACAGAAGGATAGATGGGCAGACAAAAAGATGATGGATTCATAGATAGATAGGTACACAGATGACAGATGAAAGATAGATAGATAGGTACATAGATTAATAGATGATAGACATCATAGATAGATGATAGGAAGATAGATAGATACATAGATAAATACATACATACATACATACATACATACAAAGACAGACAGACCATTAGATAGATAGATACAGATACATATCGATTGACACAAAGCTACTGTTCATAACCAGGAGTTGAATGGTGAATAACATAGCTAAACTACAAACAAGAAGGAAGAATGAAATCCAGTTTAAAAAGTGCAGTAAGCAGCCTTAAGAAGAAAACAAATACTACCATTTGCAATGACCTGGATGGAGCTAGACGGTAGTATGTTCAGACAAATAGTCCAGGAGTAGAAAGACAAGTACCAAGTGTTTTCACTCATGTGTGGAGTATAACAACAAAGAAAAACTGAAGGAAAAAAACAGCAGCAGACTCACAGAACCCGAGAGTTGACTAAAAGTTACCAAAGGGAAAAGGACTGGGCAGGGTGGGTCTGAAGGGAGGGAAAAGTGTGAGGAGAAAGAATGGGGGCATTAGTTTTAGCATGTATAATGCTTGGGGTCGAGGGGGCATGAGGAGTGCTGTTCAACTCAGGGAAGGCTAGTAGAGATCATATAACATCTTACTACTCACTGATGGAGAGCGACTGTAACGGGGTCTTTTGGGAGGGACATGGTGAAGGGGTCTACAGCATCCAACTACGCAGATTGAGAGCGACTGAAGAGGTTTTTCAGGGGTACTTGGTGAAGGGGGGTGCATAGTAAACATAATGTTCTTCAAGTGATTTTAGCTTAATGATAAAAAAAATTCTTTAAGTGCAATAAGTGCACAGCTCTAAATCATCAGAATAAAAGGTCAGGCACTGAGTGCAGCAAACAAAAGACACAGGGTTAAAAGAAGGGATGAAATCTCAAGACACCTACGTGCTTACTTACAGGAGACTCACTTGAGATCCAAGGACACAGACAAACTACAAGCCAAAGGTGTGTGGACAAGTACACTGCACGAGTGAAACTGAAAAACAAACAAACAAATGGATTCTGTTTGAGTCCCCTGAGACTGTCAGAAGAAAATAGCCCTATCTGGCAACCGTGAATTCTTTTTGTTTGGTTTCAGCCGTTCCCAGCCATTGATTTAGTGGTGCAGCAACATACTTCTCATTTTCTCTCACCTCAACAACTGAGTTGCTGTAATAATAAGCATCTGGGCCTTTGAAATCAGTGGATTTTATGATGTTCACGAATGTGAAGATCTAATAACTACCTAAAGAGGGATGTTTGGACACTCAAATAAACTCGTCACCCCACAATACACTCTTAGCTCCCAACTGCTCATGTCTAGAAATTGGTGTTCCTTTTTATTTGACCCTCCATCCTATCGGAGGTGATCACGCTGAGGTCCTTCAAACATGGTGGTGAGCAAAGCAGCAAGTTTACTTTTCTCGTGACAACAGGCCCAGAGGAATGATACTTGTGGTCTTCAGGGAGCACTTAGTCAAAGAATGTGGCTAAATACAGATAGCAAGTTAGAAGGAGATGAAAGAGGACAGAGGATAGAGACACGGGATCAAGTCCCGGCACAACCATTTCCTGGTTTTTTAGGTACACGCGGCCGACTCGAACTGCAAGTGTCTCGGTAAACCCAGTGCTCTATCTACAGCCTAGATACTTTGCAGGACTTTTGGAAGCATAGTGTAGGAAAGTGACATAGGATAATTGGTTAACTGTTCTGTACACAAGGACAGATGGGCAGACAAAAAGATGATTGATTGAGTGATTGATAAATAGATAGACAGACAGATAGATAGATATAGGTACATATCGATTAACACAAAGCTACTGCTCATAACAAGGAGAGCAATGGTGAAAGCACATAGCAAAACTACAAACAAAAAAGAAGAATGAAATCCAGTTTAAAAAGTGCAGTAAGCAGCCATAAGAAGAAAACAAATCCTATCATTTGCAATAACGTGGATGGAGCTAGAGGGTATTATGCTCAGTCAAATAGGCCAGGCGGAGAAATACATGTACCAAATGATTTCACTCATGTGTGGAGTATGATAACAAAGAAAAACTGAAGGAAAAGACAGCAGCAGACTCACAGAACCCGAGAGTGGACTGACAGTTACCAAAGAGAAAGGGACTGGGTAGGGTTTGTGGGAAGGAAGTAATAAGTGCGGGGAAAAAGAATGGGGGCATTAGGATTAGCATGTATAATGTGTAGGGTGGGGTGTCGTGGGTAGGGCTGTACAACACAGAGAAGACATGTAGTGATTCTACAGCATCTTAGTACATGCTGACGGAGAGCGGCTGTAAATGGGATTTGGGGTGACTTGGTGAAGAGGGTAGACAGAATAACATAATTTTCTGCATGTGATTGTATATTAATGAGAACAAAAAGAATTTCAAAGTGCAGAAAGAGCACAGCTCTCAAATATCAGAATAAAAGTACAGGCTTTGAGTGCTCCAATCAAAAGACACAGGGTTATAAGAACTGATGAAAACTCAAGACCACCTACGTGCTCCGTTACTGGAGACTCACTTGAGATCCAAGGACACAGACAAACTACAAGCTGAAGGGGCGGGGACAGGTTCCCTACACAAGTGAACCTGAGAAACAAAGAAAGAAATGGATTCTCTTTTGGACCCCAGAGAGAGTCAGTAGAAAATAGCACTATCTAGCCACCGTGAATTCTTTTTGTTTGGTTTCAGCAGTGCTCAGGCATAGATTTCGTGGTGCAGCAACTTCCTTCTCATTTCCTCTCACCTCAACAAATGAATTGCTGTAATAATATGCGTCTGGGCTTTTAAAATCATTGCTTTTTATGATGTTCACGAATGTAAAGAAGTAATAACCACCTAAGGAGGGAAGTTTGGACCCTCAAATAAACACTTCACTCCACAACACACTCTTTGTTCCCAACTGCTCCTGTCCAGAAATAGGTGTTCCTTTATATTTGTCCCTCCACCTATCAGCAGTGATCACGCCAATGTCCCTCAAACATGGTGGTGTGCAAAGAACCAAGTACACTTTTCTTTCGACAACCGGACCAGACGAAGGATACTTGTGGTCTTCAGGGATCACTTACTCACTGAATGTGGCTAAATAAAGTCACCAAGTGAGCAGGAAGTATAAGAGGACAGAGGACAGAGATACAGGTTCAAGTCCTTTCACCTCCATTTACTGGTTTTGTAAGCACACGCGGCTGACTCTACCTGAAAGTGTATCGGTGAACACAGTGCTCTCCTTATGGCTTAGCTACCTTGCAAGATTTCTGGAAGCATAATGTAGGAAAGAGACATAGGCTATGTTGTTAACTGTTCTGTACAGAAGGATAGATGGGCAGACAAAAAGATGATGGATTCATAGATAGATAGGTACACAGATGACAGATGAAAGATAGATAGATAGGTACATAGATTAATAGATGATAGACATCATAGATAGATGATAGGAAGATAGATAGATACATAGATAAATACATACATACATACATACATACATACATAGACAGACAGACCATTAGATAGATAGAAACAGATACATATCGATTGACACAAAGCTACTGTTCATAACCAGGAGTTGAATGGTGAATAACATAGCTAAACTACAAACAAGAAGGAAGAATGAAATCCAGTTTAAAAAGTGCAGTAAGCAGCCTTAAGAAGAAAACAAATACTACCATTTGCAATGACCTGGATGGAGCTAGACGGTAGTATGTTCAGACAAATAGTCCAGGAGTAGAAAGACAAGTACCAAGTGTTTTCACTCATGTGTGGAGTATAACAACAAAGAAAAACTGAAGGAAAAAAACAGCAGCAGACTCACAGAACCCGAGAGTTGACTAAAAGTTACCAAAGGGAAAAGGACTGGGCAGGGTGGGTCTGAAGGGAGGGAAAAGTGTGAGGAGAAAGAATGGGGGCATTAGTTTTAGCATGTATAATGCTTGGGGTCGAGGGGGCATGAGGAGTGCTGTTCAACGCAGGGAAGGCTAGTAGAGATCATATAACATCTTACTACTCACTGATGGAGAGCGACTGTAACGGGGTCTTTTGGGAGGGACATGGTGAAGGGGTCTACAGCATCCAACTACGCAGATTGAGAGCGACTGAAGAGGTTTTTCAGGGGTACTTGGTGAAGGGGGGTGCATAGTAAACATAATGTTCTTCAAGTGATTTTAGCTTAATGATAAAAAAAATTCTTTAAGTGCAATAAGTGCACAGCTCTAAATCATCAGAATAAAAGGTCAGGCACTGAGTGCAGCAAACAAAAGACACAGGGTTAAAAGAAGGGATGAAATCTCAAGACACCTACGTGCTTACTTACAGGAGACTCACTTGAGATCCAAGGACACAGACAAACTACAAGCCGAAGGTGTGTGGACAAGTACACTGCACGAGTGAAACTGAAAAACAAACAAACAAATGGATTCTGTTTGAGTCCCCTGAGACTGTCAGAAGAAAATAGCCCTATCTGGCAACCGTGAATTCTTTTTGTTTGGTTTCAGCCGTTCCCAGCCATTGATTTAGTGGTGCAGCAACATACTTCTCATTTTCTCTCACCTCAACAACTGAGTTGCTGTAATAATAAGCATCTGGGCCTTTGAAATCAGTGGATTTTATGATGTTCACGAATGTGAAGATCTAATAACTACCTAAAGAGGGATGTTTGGACACTCAAATAAACTCGTCACCCCACAATACACTCTTAGCTCCCAACTGCTCATGTCTAGAAATTGGTGTTCCTTTTTATTTGACCCTCCGTCCTATCGGAGGTGATCACGCTGAGGTCCTTCAAACATGGTGGTGAGCAAAGCAGCAAGTTTACTTTTCTCGTGACAACAGGCCCAGAGGAATGATACTTGTGGTCTTCAGGGAGCACTTAGTCAAAGAATGTGGCTAAATACAGATAGCAAGTTAGAAGGAGATGAAAGAGGACAGAGGATAGAGACACGGGATCAAGTCCCGGCACAACCATTTCCTGGTTTTTTAGGTACACGCGGCCGACTCGAACTGCAAGTGTCTCGGTAAACCCAGTGCTCTATCTACAGCCTAGATACTTTGCAGGACTTTTGGAAGCATAGTGTAGGAAAGTGACATAGGATAATTGGTTAACTGTTCTGTACACAAGGACAGATGGGCAGACAAAAAGATGATTGATTGAGTGATTGATAAATAGATAGACAGACAGATAGATAGATATAGGTACATATCGATTAACACAAAGCTACTGCTCATAACAAGGAGAGCAATGGTGAAAGCACATAGCAAAACTACAAACAAAAAAGAAGAATGAAATCCAGTTTAAAAAGTGCAGTAAGCAGCCATAAGAAGAAAACAAATCCTATCATTTGCAATAACGTGGATGGAGCTAGAGGGTATTATGCTCAGTCAAATAGGCCAGGCGGAGAAATACATGTACCAAATGATTTCACTCATGTGTGGAGTATGATAACAAAGAAAAACTGAAGGAAAAGACAGCAGCAGACTCACAGAACCCGAGAGTGGACTGACAGTTACCAAAGAGAAAGGGACTGGGTAGGGTTTGTGGGAAGGAAGTAATAAGTGCGGGGAAAAAGAATGGGGGCATTAGGATTAGCATGTATAATGTGTAGGGTGGGGTGTCGTGGGTAGGGCTGTACAACACAGAGAAGACATGTAGTGATTCTACAGCATCTTAGTACATGCTGACGGAGAGCGGCTGTAAATGGGATTTGGGGTGACTTGGTGAAGAGGGTAGACAGAATAACATAATTTTCTGCATGTGATTGTATATTAATGAGAACAAAAAGAATTTCAAAGTGCAGAAAGAGCACAGCTCTCAAATATCAGAATAAAAGTACAGGCTTTGAGTGCTCCAATCAAAAGACACAGGGTTATAAGAACTGATGAAAACTCAAGACCACCTACGTGCTCCGTTACTGGAGACTCACTTGAGATCCAAGGACACAGACAAACTACAAGCTGAAGGGGCGGGGACAGGTTCCCTACACAAGTGAACCTGAGAAACAAAGAAAGAAATGGATTCTCTTTTGGACCCCAGAGAGAGTCAGTAGAAAATAGCACTATCTAGCCACCGTCAATTCTTTTTGTTTGGTTTCAGCAGTGCTCAGGCATAGATTTCGTGGTGCAGCAACTTCCTTCTCATTTCCTCTCACCTCAACAAATGAATTGCTGTAATAATATGCGTCTGGGCTTTTAAAATCATTGCTTTTTATGATGTTCACGAATGTAAAGAAGTAATAACCACCTAAGGAGGGAAGTTTGGACCCTCAAATAAACACTTCACTCCACAACACACTCTTTGTTCCCAACTGCTCCTGTCCAGAAATAGGTGTTCCTTTATATTTGTCCCTCCACCTATCAGCAGTGATCACGCCAATGTCCCTCAAACATGGTGGTGTGCAAAGAACCAAGTACACTTTTCTTTCGACAACCGGACCAGACGAAGGATACTTGTGGTCTTCAGGGATCACTTACTCACTGAATGTGGCTAAATAAAGTCACCAAGTGAGCAGGAAGTATAAGAGGACAGAGGACAGAGATACAGGTTCAAGTCCTTTCACCTCCATTTACTGGTTTTGTAAGCACACGCGGCTGACTCTACCTGAAAGTGTATCGGTGAACACAGTGCTCTCCTTATGGCTTAGCTACCTTGCAAGATTTCTGGAAGCATAATGTAGGAAAGAGACATAGGCTATGTTGTTAACTGTTCTGTACAGAAGGATAGATGGGCAGACAAAAAGATGATGGATTCATAGATAGATAGGTACACAGATGACAGATGAAAGATAGATAGATAGGTACATAGATTAATAGATGATAGACATCATAGATAGATGATAGGAAGATAGATAGATACATAGATAAATACATACATACATACATACATACATACATAGACAGACAGACCATTAGATAGATAGAAACAGATACATATCGATTGACACAAAGCTACTGTTCATAACCAGGAGTTGAATGGTGAATAACATAGCTAAACTACAAACAAGAAGGAAGAATGAAATCCAGTTTAAAAAGTGCAGTAAGCAGCCTTAAGAAGAAAACAAATACTACCATTTGCAATGACCTGGATGGAGCTAGACGGTAGTATGTTCAGACAAATAGTCCAGGAGTAGAAAGACAAGTACCAAGTGTTTTCACTCATGTGTGGAGTATAACAACAAAGAAAAACTGAAGGAAAAAAACAGCAGCAGACTCACAGAACCCGAGAGTTGACTAAAAGTTACCAAAGGGAAAAGGACTGGGCAGGGTGGGTCTGAAGGGAGGGAAAAGTGTGAGGAGAAAGAATGGGGGCATTAGTTTTAGCATGTATAATGCTTGGGGTCGAGGGGGCATGAGGAGTGCTGTTCAACGCAGGGAAGGCTAGTAGAGATCATATAACATCTTACTACTCACTGATGGAGAGCGACTGTAACGGGGTCTTTTGGGAGGGACATGGTGAAGGGGTCTACAGCATCCAACTACGCAGATTGAGAGCGACTGAAGAGGTTTTTCAGGGGTACTTGGTGAAGGGGGTTGCATAGTAAACATAATGTTCTTCAAGTGATTTTAGCTTAATGATAAAAAAAAATTCTTTAAGTGCAATAAGTGCACAGCTCTAAATCATCAGAATAAAAGGTCAGGCACTGAGTGCAGCAAACAAAAGACACAGGGTTAAAAGAAGGGATGAAATCTCAAGACACCTACGTGCTTACTTACAGGAGACTCACTTGAGATCCAAGGACACAGACAAACTACAAGCCAAAGGTGTGTGGACAAGTACACTGCACGAGTGAAACTGAAAAACAAACAAACAAATGGATTCTGTTTGAGTCCCCTGAGACTGTCAGAAGAAAATAGCCCTATCTGGCAACCGTGAATTCTTTTTGTTTTGTTTCAGCCGTTCCCAGCCATTGATTTAGTGGTGCAGCAACATACTTCTCATTTTCTCTCACCTCAACAACTGAGTTGCTGTAATAATAAGCATCTGGGCCTTTGAAATCAGTGGATTTTATGATGTTCACGAATGTGAAGATCTAATAACTACCTAAAGAGGGATGTTTGGACACTCAAATAAACTCGTCACCCCACAATACACTCTTAGCTCCCAACTGCTCATGTCTAGAAATTGGTGTTCCTTTTTATTTGACCCTCCGTCCTATCGGAGGTGATCACGCTGAGGTCCTTCAAACATGGTGGTGAGCAAAGCAGCAAGTTTACTTTTCTCGTGACAACAGGCCCAGAGGAATGATACTTGTGGTCTTCAGGGAGCACTTAGTCAAAGAATGTGGCTAAATACAGATAGCAAGTTAGAAGGAGATGAAAGAGGACAGAGGATAGAGACACGGGATCAAGTCCCGGCACAACCATTTCCTGGTTTTATAGGTACACGCGGCCGACTCGAACTGCAAGTGTCTCGGTAAACCCAGTGCTCTATCTACAGCCTAGATACTTTGCAGGACTTTTGGAAGCATAGTGTAGGAAAGTGACATAGGATAATTGGTTAACTGTTCTGTACACAAGGACAGATGGGCAGACAAAAAGATGATTGATTGAGTGATTGATAAATAGATAGACAGACAGATAGATAGATATAGGTACATATCGATTAACACAAAGCTACTGCTCATAACAAGGAGAGCAATGGTGAAAGCACATAGCAAAACTACAAACAAAAAAGAAGAATGAAATCCAGTTTAAAAAGTGCAGTAAGCAGCCATAAGAAGAAAACAAATCCTATCATTTGCAATAACGTGGATGGAGCTAGAGGGTATTATGCTCAGTCAAATAGGCCAGGCGGAGAAATACATGTACCAAATGATTTCACTCATGTGTGGAGTATGATAACAAAGAAAAACTGAAGGAAAAGACAGCAGCAGACTCACAGAACCCGAGAGTGGACTGACAGTTACCAAAGAGAAAGGGACTGGGTAGGGTTTGTGGGAAGGAAGTAATAAGTGCGGGGAAAAAGAATGGGGGCATTAGGATTAGCATGTATAATGTGTAGGGTGGGGTGTCGTGGGTAGGGCTGTACAACACAGAGAAGACATGTAGTGATTCTACAGCATCTTAGTACATGCTGACGGAGAGCGGCTGTAAATGGGATTTGGGGTGACTTGGTGAAGAGGGTAGACAGAATAACATAATTTTCTGCATGTGATTGTATATTAATGAGAACAAAAAGAATTTCAAAGTGCAGAAAGAGCACAGCTCTCAAATATCAGAATAAAAGTACAGGCTTTGAGTGCTCCAATCAAAAGACACAGGGTTAGAAGAACTGATGAAAACTCAAGACCACCTACGTGCTCCGTTACTGGAGACTCACTTGAGATCCAAGGACACAGACAAACTACAAGCTGAAGGGGCGGGGACAGGTTCCCTACACAAGTGAACCTGAGAAACAAAGAAAGAAATGGATTCTCTTTTGGACCCCAGAGAGAGTCAGTAGAAAATAGCACTATCTAGCCACCGTGAATTCTTTTTGTTTGGTTTCAGCAGTGCTCAGGCATAGATTTCGTGGTGCAGCAACTTCCTTCTCATTTCCTCTCACCTCAACAAATGAATTGCTGTAATAATATGCGTCTGGGCTTCTAAAATCATTGCTTTTTATGATGTTCACGAATGTAAAGAAGTAATAACCACCTAAGGAGGGAAGTTTGGACCCTCAAATAAACACTTCACTCCACAACACACTCTTTGTTCCCAACTGCTCCTGTCCAGAAATAGGTGTTCCTTTATATTTGTCCCTCCACCTATCAGCAGTGATCACGCCAATGTCCCTCAAACATGGTGGTGTGCAAAGAACCAAGTACACTTTTCTTTCGACAACCGGACCAGACGAAGGATACTTGTGGTCTTCAGGGATCACTTACTCACTGAATGTGGCTAAATAAAGTCACCAAGTGAGCAGGAAGTATAAGAGGACAGAGGACAGAGATACAGGTTCAAGTCCTTTCACCTCCATTTACTGGTTTTGTAAGCACACGCGGCTGACTCTACCTGAAAGTGTATCGGTGAACACAGTGCTCTCCTTATGGCTTAGCTACCTTGCAAGATTTCTGGAAGCATAATGTAGGAAAGAGACATAGGCTATGTTGTTAACTGTTCTGTACAGAAGGATAGATGGGCAGACAAAAAGATGATGGATTCATAGATAGATAGGTACACAGATGACAGATGAAAGATAGATAGATAGGTACATAGATTAATAGATGATAGACATCATAGATAGATGATAGGAAGATAGATAGATACATAGATAAATACATACATACATACATACATACATACATAGACAGACAGACCATTAGATAGATAGAAACAGATACATATCGATTGACACAAAGCTACTGTTCATAACCAGGAGTTGAATGGTGAATAACATAGCTAAACTACAAACAAGAAGGAAGAATGAAATCCAGTTTAAAAAGTGCAGTAAGCAGCCTTAAGAAGAAAACAAATACTACCATTTGCAATGACCTGGATGGAGCTAGACGGTAGTATGTTCAGACAAATAGTCCAGGAGTAGAAAGACAAGTACCAAGTGTTTTCACTCATGTGTGGAGTATAACAACAAAGAAAAACTGAAGGAAAAAAACAGCAGCAGACTCACAGAACCCGAGAGTTGACTAAAAGTTACCAAAGGGAAAAGGACTGGGCAGGGTGGGTCTGAAGGGAGGGATAAGTGTGAAGAGAAAGAATGGGGGCATTAGTTTTAGCATGTATAATGCTTGGGGTCGAGGGGGCATGAGGAGTGCTGTTCAACGCATGGAAGGCTAGTAGAGATCATATAACATCCTACTACTCACTGATGGAGAGCGACTGTAATGGGGTCTGTTGGGAGGGACATGGTGAAGGGGTCTACAGCATCCAACTATGCAGATTGAGAGCGACTGAAGAGGTTTTTCAGGGGTACTTGGTGAAGGGGGGTGCATAGTAAACATAATGTTCTTCAAGTGATTTTAGCTTAATGATAAAAAAAATTCTTTAAGTGCAATAAGTGCACAGCTCTAAATCATCAGAATAAAAGGTCAGGCACTGAGTGCAGCAAACAAAAGACACAGGGTTAAAAGAAGGGATGAAATCTCAAGACACCTACGTGCTTACTTACAGGAGACTCACTTGAGATCCAAGGACACAGACAAACTACAAGCCGAAGGTGTGTGGACAAGTACACTGCACGAGTGAAACTGAAAAACAAACAATCAAACAAATGGATTCTGTTTGAGTCCCCTGAGACTGTCAGAAGAAAATAGCCCTATCTGGCAACCGTGAATTCTTTTTGTTTGGTTTCAGCCGTTCCCGGCCATTGATTTAGTGGTGCAGCAACATACTTCTCATTTTCTCTCACCTCAACAACTGAGTTGCTGTAATAATAAGCATCTGGGCCTTTGAAATCAGTGGATTTTATGATGTTCACGAATGTGAAGATCTAATAACTACCTAAAGAGGGATGTTTGGACACTCAAATAAACTCGTCACCCCACAATACACTCTTAGCTCCCAACTGCTCATGTCTAGAAATTGGTGTTCCTTTTTATTTGACCCTCCGTCCTATCGGAGGTGATCACGCTGAGGTCCTTCAAACATGGTGGTGAGCAAAGCAGCAAGTTTACTTTTCTCGTGACAACAGGCCCAGAGGAATGATACTTGTGGTCTTCAGGGAGCACTTAGTCAAAGAATGTGGCTAAATACAGATAGCAAGTTAGAAGGAGATGAAAGAGGACAGAGGATAGAGACACGGGATCAAGTCCCGGCACAACCATTTCCTGGTTTTTTAGGTACACGCGGCCGACTCGAACTGCAAGTGTCTCGGTAAACCCAGTGCTCTATCTACAGCCTAGATACTTTGCAGGACTTTTGGAAGCATAGTGTAGGAAAGTGATATAGGATAATTGGTTAACTGTTCTGTACACAAGGACAGATGGGCAGACAAAAAGATGATTGATTGAGTGATTGATAAATAGATAGACAGACAGATAGATAGATATAGGTACATATCGATTAACACAAAGCTACTGCTCATAACAAGGAGAGCAATGGTGAAAGCACATAGCAAAACTACAAACAAAAAAGAAGAATGAAATCCAGTTTAAAAAGTGCAGTAAGCAGCCATAAGAAGAAAACAAATCCTATCATTTGCAATAACGTGGATGGAGCTAGAGGGTATTATGCTCAGTCAAATAGGCCAGGCGGAGAAATACATGTACCAAATGATTTCACTCATGTGTGGAGTATGATAACAAAGAAAAACTGAAGGAAAAGACAGCAGCAGACTCACAGAACCCGAGAGTGGACTGACAGTTACCAAAGAGAAAGGGACTGGGTAGGGTTTGTGGGAAGGAAGTAATAAGTGCGGGGAAAAAGAATGGGGGCATTAGGATTAGCATGTATAATGTGTAGGGTGGGGTGTCATGGGTAGGGCTGTACAACACAGAGAAGACATGTAGTGATTCTACAGCATCTTAGTACATGCTGACGGAGAGCGGCTGTAAATGGGATTTGGGGTGACTTGGTGAAGAGGGTAGACAGAATAACATAATTTTCTGCATGTGATTGTATATTAATGAGAACAAAAAGAATTTCAAAGTGCAGAAAGAGCACAGCTCTCAAATATCAGAATAAAAGTACAGGCTTTGAGTGCTCCAATCAGAAGACACAGGGTTAGAAGAACTGATGAAAACTCAAGACCACCTACGTGCTCCGTTACTGGAGACTCACTTGAGATCCAAGGACACAGACAAACTACAAGCTGAAGGGGCGGGGACAGGTTCCCTACACAAGTGAACCTGAGAAACAAAGAAAGAAATGGATTCTCTTTTGGACCCCAGAGAGAGTCAGTAGAAAATAGCACTATCTAGCCACCGTGAATTCTTTTTGTTTGGTTTCAGCAGTGCTCAGGCATAGATTTCGTGGTGCAGCAACTTCCTTCTCATTTCCTCTCACCTCAACAAATGAATTGCTGTAATAATATGCGTCTGGGCTTTTAAAATCATTGCTTTTTATGATGTTCACGAATGTAAAGAAGTAATAACCACCTAAGGAGGGAAGTTTGGACCCTCAAATAAACACTTCACTCCACAACACACTCTTTGTTCCCAACTGCTCCTGTCCAGAAATAGGTGTTCCTTTATATTTGTCCCTCCACCTATCAGCAGTGATCACGCCAATGTCCCTCAAACATGGTGGTGTGCAAAGAACCAAGTACACTTTTCTTTCGACAACCGGACAAGACGAAGGATACTTGTGGTCTTCAGGGATCACTTACTCACTGAATGTGGCTAAATAAAGTCACCAAGTGAGCAGGAAGTATAAGAGGACAGAGGACAGAGATACAGGTTCAAGTCCTTTCACCTCCATTTACTGGTTTTGTAAGCACACGCGGCTGACTCTACCTGAAAGTGTATCGGTGAACACAGTGCTCTCCTTATGGCTTAGCTACCTTGCAAGATTTCTGGAAGCATAATGTAGGAAAGAGACATAGGCTATGTTGTTAACTGTTCTGCACAGAAGGATAGATGGGCAGACAAAAAGATGATGGATTCATAGATAGATAGGTACACAGATGACAGATGAAAGATAGATAGATAGGTACATAGATTAATAGATGATAGACATCATAGATAGATGATAGGAAGATAGATAGATACATAGATAAATACATACATACATACATACATACATAGATAGACAGACAGACCATTAGATAGATAGATACAGATACATATCGATTGACACAAAGCTACTGTTCATAACCAGGAGTTGAATGGTGAATAACATAGCTAAACTACAAACAAGAAGGAAGAATGAAATCCAGTTTAAAAAGTGCAGTAAGCAGCCTTAAGAAGAAAACAAATACTACCATTTGCAATGACCTGGATGGAGCTAGACGGTAGTATGTTCAGACAAATAGTCCAGGAGTAGAAAGACAAGTACCAAGTGTTTTCACTCATGTGTGGAGTATAACAACAAAGAAAAACTGAAGGAAAAAAACAGCAGCAGACTCACAGAACCCGAGAGTTGACTAAAAGTTACCAAAGGGAAAAGGACTGGGCAGGGTGGGTCTGAAGGGAGGGATAAGTGTGAGGAGAAAGAATGGGGGCATTAGTTTTAGCATGTATAATGCTTGGGGTCGAGGGGGCATGAGGAGTGCTGTTCAACGCAGGGAAGGCTAGTAGAGATCATATAACATCTTACTACTCACTGATGGAGAGCGACTGTAACGGGGTCTGTTGGGAGGGACATGGTGAAGGGGTCTACAGCATTCAACTACGCAGATCGAGAGCGACTGAAGAGGTTTTTCAGGGGTACTTGTTGAAGGGGGGTGCATAGTAAACATAATGTTCTTCAAGTGATTTTAGCTTAATGATAAAAAAAATTCTTTAAGTGCAATAAGTGCACAGCTCTAAATCATCAGAATAAAAGGTCAGGCACTGAGTGCAGCAAACAAAAGACACAGGGTTAAAAGAAGGGATGAAATCTCAAGACACCTACGTGCTTACTTACAGGAGACTCACTTGAGATCCAAGGACACAGACAAACTACAAGCCGAAGGTGTGTGGACAAGTACACTGCACGAGTGAAACTGAAAAACAAACAAACAAATGGATTCTGTTTGAGTCCCCAGAGACTGTCAGAAGAAAATAGCCCTATCTGGCAACCGTGAATTCTTTTTGTTTGGTTTCAGCCGTTCCCAGCCATTGATTTAGTGGTGCAGCAACATACTTCTCATTTTCTCTCACCTCAACAACTGAGTTGCTGTAATAATAAGCATCTGGGCCTTTGAAATCAGTGGATTTTATGATGTTCACGAATGTGAAGATCTAATAACTACCTAAAGAGGGATGTTTGGACACTCAAATAAACTCGTCACCCCACAATACACTCTTAGCTCCCAACTGCTCATGTCTAGAAATTGGTGTTCCTTTTTATTTGACCCTCCGTCCTATCGGAGGTGATCACGCTGAGGTCCTTCAAACATGGTGGTGAGCAAAGCAGCAAGTTTACTTTTCTCGTGACAACAGGCCCAGAGGAATGATACTTGTGGTCTTCAGGGAGCACTTAGTCAAAGAATGTGGCTAAATACAGATAGCAAGTTAGAAGGAGATGAAAGAGGACAGAGGATAGAGACACGGGATCAAGTGCCGGCACAACCATTTCCTGGTTTTTTAGGTACACGCGGCCGACTCGAACTGCAAGTGTCTCGGTAAACCCAGTGCTCTATCTACAGCCTAGATACTTTGCAGGACTTTTGGAAGCATAGTGTAGGAAAGTGATATAGGATAATTGGTTAACTGTTCTGTACACAAGGACAGATGGGCAGACAAAAAGATGATTGATTGAGTGATTGATAAATAGATAGACAGACAGATAGATAGATATAGGTACATATCGATTAACACAAAGCTACTGCTCATAACAAGGAGAGCAATGGTGAAAGCACATAGCAAAACTACAAACAAAAAAGAAGAATGAAATCCAGTTTAAAAAGTGCAGTAAGCAGCCATAAGAAGAAAACAAATCCTATCATTTGCAATAACGTGGATGGAGCTAGAGGGTATTATGCTCAGTCAAATAGGCCAGGCGGAGAAATACATGTACCAAATGATTTCACTCATGTGTGGAGTATGATAACAAAGAAAAACTGAAGGAAAAGACAGCAGCAGACTCACAGAACCCGAGAGTGGACTGACAGTTACCAAAGAGAAAGGGACTGGGTAGGGTTTGTGGGAAGGAAGTAATAAGGGCGGGGAAAAAGAATGGGGGCATTAGGATTAGCATCTATAATGTGTAGGGTGGGGTGTCGTGGGTAGGGCTGTACAACACAGAGAAGACATGTAGTGATTCTACAGCATCTTAGTACATGCTGACGGAGAGCGGCTGTAAATGGGATTTGGGGTGACTTGGTGAAGAGGGTAGACAGAATAACATAATTTTCTGCATGTGATTGTATATTAATGAGAACAAAAAGAATTTCAAAGTGCAGAAAGAGCACAGCTCTCAAATATCAGAATAAAAGTACAGGCTTTGAGTGCTCCAATCAGAAGACACAGGGTTAGAAGAACTGATGAAAACTCAAGACCACCTACGTGCTCCGTTACTGGAGACTCACTTGAGATCCAAGGACACAGACAAACTACAAGCTGAAGGGGCGGGGACAGGTTCCCTACACAAGTGAACCTGAGAAACAAAGAAAGAAATGGATTCTCTTTTGGACCCCAGAGAGAGTCAGTAGAAAATAGCACTATCTAGCCACCGTGAATTCTTTTTGTTTGGTTTCAGCAGTGCTCAGGCATAGATTTCGTGGTGCAGCAACTTCCTTCTCATTTCCTCTCACCTCAACAAATGAATTGCTGTAATAATATGCGTCTGGGCTTTTAAAATCATTGCTTTTTATGATGTTCACGAATGTAAAGAAGTAATAACCACCTAAGGAGGGAAGTTTGGACCCTCAAATAAACACTTCACTCCACAACACACTCTTTGTTCCCAACTGCTCCTGTCCAGAAATAGGTGTTCCTTTATATTTGTCCTTCCACCTATCAGCAGTGATCACGCCAATGTCCCTCAAACATGGTGGTGTGCAAAGAACCAAGTACACTTTTCTTTCGACAACCGGACAAGACGAAGGATACTTGTGGTCTTCAGGGATCACTTACTCACTGAATGTGGCTAAATAAAGTCACCAAGTGAGCAGGAAGTATAAGAGGACAGAGGACAGAGATACAGGTTCAAGTCCTTTCACCTCCATTTACTGGTTTTGTAAGCACACGCGGCTGACTCTACCTGAAAGTGTATCGGTGAACACAGTGCTCTCCTTATGGCTTAGCTACCTTGCAAGATTTCTGGAAGCATAATGTAGGAAAGAGACATAGGCTATGTTGTTAACTGTTCTGCACAGAAGGATAGATGGGCAGACAAAAAGATGATGGATTCATAGATAGATAGGTACACAGATGACAGATGAAAGATAGATAGATAGGTACATAGATTAATAGATGATAGACATCATAGATAGATGATAGGAAGATAGATAGATACATAGATAAATACATACATACATACATACATACATAGATAGACAGACAGACCATTAGATAGATAGATACAGATACATATCGATTGACACAAAGCTACTGTTCATAACCAGGAGTTGAATGGTGAATAACATAGCTAAACTACAAACAAGAAGGAAGAATGAAATCCAGTTTAAAAAGTGCAGTAAGCAGCCTTAAGAAGAAAACAAATACTACCATTTGCAATGACCTGGATGGAGCTAGACGGTAGTATGTTCAGACAAATAGTCCAGGAGTAGAAAGACAAGTACCAAGTGTTTTCACTCATGTGTGGAGTATAACAACAAAGAAAAACTGAAGGAAAAAAACAGCAGCAGACTCACAGAACCCGAGAGTTGACTAAAAGTTACCAAAGGGAAAAGGACTGGGCAGGGTGGGTCTGAAGGGAGGGATAAGTGTGAGGAGAAAGAATGGGGGCATTAGTTTTAGCATGTATAATGCTTGGGGTCGAGGGGGCATGAGGAGTGCTGTTCAACGCAGGGAAGGCTAGTAGAGATCATATAACATCTTACTACTCACTGATGGAGAGCGACTGTAACGGGGTCTGTTGGGAGGGACATGGTGAAGGGGTCTACAGCATCCAACTACGCAGATCGAGAGCGACTGAAGAGGTTTTTCAGGGGTACTTGGTGAAGGGGGGTGCATAGTAAACATAATGTTCTTCAAGTGATTTTAGCTTAATGATAAAAAAAATTCTTTAAGTGCAATAAGTGCACAGCTCTAAATCATCAGAATAAAAGGTCAGGCACTGAGTGCAGCAAACAAAAGACACAGGGTTAAAAGAAGGGATGAAATCTCAAGACACCTACGTGCTTACTTACAGGAGACTCACTTGAGATCCAAGGACAGAGACAAACTACAAGCCGAAGGTGTGTGGACAAGTACACTGCACGAGTGAAACTGAAAAACAAACAAACAAATGGATTCTGTTTGAGTCCCCAGAGACTGTCAGAAGAAAATAGCCCTATCTGGCAACCGTGAATTCTTTTTGTTTGGTTTCAGCCGTTCCCAGCCATTGATTTAGTGGTGCAGCAACATACTTCTCATTTTCTCTCACCTCAACAACTGAGTTGCTGTAATAATAAGCATCTGGGCCTTTGAAATCAGTGGATTTTATGATGTTCACGAATGTGAAGATCTAATAACTACCTAAAGAGGGATGTTTGGACACTCAAATAAACTCGTCACCCCACAATACACTCTTAGCTCCCAACTGCTCATGTCTAGAAATTGGTGTTCCTTTTTATTTGACCCTCCGTCCTATTGGAGGTGATCACGCTGAGGTCCTTCAAACATGGTGGTGAGCAAAGCAGCAAGTTTACTTTTCTCGTGACAACAGGCCCAGAGGAATGATACTTGTGGTCTTCAGGGAGCACTTAGTCAAAGAATGTGGCTAAATACAGATAGCAAGTTAGAAGGAGATGAAAGAGGACAGAGGATAGAGACACGGGATCAAGTGCCGGCACAACCATTTCCTGGTTTTTTAGGTACACGCGGCCGACTCGAACTGCAAGTGTCTCGGTAAACCCAGTGCTCTATCTACAGCCTAGATACTTTGCAGGACTTTTGGAAGCATAGTGTAGGAAAGTGATATAGGATAATTGGTTAACTGTTCTGTACACAAGGACAGATGGGCAGACAAAAAGATGATTGATTGAGTGATTGATAAATAGATAGACAGACAGATAGATAGATATAGGTACATATCGATTAACACAAAGCTACTGCTCATAACAAGGAGAGCAATGGTGAAAGCACATAGCAAAACTACAAACAAAAAAGAAGAATGAAATCCAGTTTAAAAAGTGCAGTAAGCAGCCATAAGAAGAAAACAAATCCTATCATTTGCAATAACGTGGATGGAGCTAGAGGGTATTATGCTCAGTCAAATAGGCCAGGCGGAGAAATACATGTACCAAATGATTTCACTCATGTGTGGAGTATGATAACAAAGAAAAACTGAAGGAAAAGACAGCAGCAGACTCACAGAACCCGAGAGTGGACTGACAGTTACCAAAGAGAAAGGGACTGGGTAGGGTTTGTGGGAAGGAAGTAATAAGGGCGGGGAAAAAGAATGGGGGCATTAGGATTAGCATGTATAATGTGTAGGGTGGGGTGTCATGGGTAGGGCTGTACAACACAGAGAAGACATGTAGTGATTCTACAGCATCTTAGTACATGCTGACGGAGAGCGGCTGTAAATGGGATTTGGGGTGACTTGGTGAAGAGGGTAGACAGAATAACATAATTTTCTGCATGTGATTGTATATTAATGAGAACAAAAAGAATTTCAAAGTGCAGAAAGAGCACAGCTCTCAAATATCAGAATAAAAGTACAGGCTTTGAGTGCTCCAATCAGAAGACACAGGGTTAGAAGAACTGATGAAAACTCAAGACCACCTACGTGCTCCGTTACTGGAGACTCACTTGAGATCCAAGGACACAGACAAACTACAAGCTGAAGGGGCGGGGACAGGTTCCCTACACAAGTGAACCTGAGAAACAAAGAAAGAAATGGATTCTCTTTTGGACCCCAGAGAGAGTCAGTAGAAAATAGCACTATCTAGCCACCGTGAATTCTTTTTGTTTGGTTTCAGCAGTGCTCAGGCATAGATTTCGTGGTGCAGCAACTTCCTTCTCATTTCCTCTCACCTCAACAAATGAATTGCTGTAATAATATGCGTCTGGGCTTTTAAAATCATTGCTTTTTATGATGTTCACGAATGTAAAGAAGTAATAACCACCTAAGGAGGGAAGTTTGGACCCTCAAATAAACACTTCACTCCACAACACACTCTTTGTTCCCAACTGCTCCTGTCCAGAAATAGGTGTTCCTTTATATTTGTCCCTCCACCTATCAGCAGTGATCACGCCAATGTCCCTCAAACATGGTGGTGTGCAAAGAACCAAGTACACTTTTCTTTCGACAACCGGACAAGACGAAGGATACTTGTGGTCTTCAGGGATCACTTACTCACTGAATGTGGCTAAATAAAGTCACCAAGTGAGCAGGAAGTATAAGAGGACAGAGGACAGAGATACAGGTTCAAGTCCTTTCACCTCCATTTACTGGTTTTGTAAGCACACGCGGCTGACTCTACCTGAAAGTGTATCGGTGAACACAGTGCTCTCCTTATGGCTTAGCTACCTTGCAAGATTTCTGGAAGCATAATGTAGGAAAGAGACATAGGCTATGTTGTTAACTGTTCTGCACAGAAGGATAGATGGGCAGACAAAAAGATGATGGATTCATAGATAGATAGGTACACAGATGACAGATGAAAGATAGATAGATAGGTACATAGATTAATAGATGATAGACATCATAGATAGATGATAGGAAGATAGATAGATACATAGATAAATACATACATACATACATACATACATAGATAGACAGACAGACCATTAGATAGATAGATACAGATACATATCGATTGACACAAAGCTACTGTTCATAACCAGGAGTTGAATGGTGAATAACATAGCTAAACTACAAACAAGAAGGAAGAATGAAATCCAGTTTAAAAAGTGCAGTAAGCAGCCTTAAGAAGAAAACAAATACTACCATTTGCAATGACCTGGATGGAGCTAGACGGTAGTATGTTCAGACAAATAGTCCAGGAGTAGAAAGACAAGTACCAAGTGTTTTCACTCATGTGTGGAGTATAACAACAAAGAAAAACTGAAGGAAAAAAACAGCAGCAGACTCACAGAACCCGAGAGTTGACTAAAAGTTACCAAAGGGAAAAGGACTGGGCAGGGTGGGTCTGAAGGGAGGGATAAGTGTGAGGAGAAAGAATGGGGGCATTAGTTTTAGCATGTATAATGCTTGGGGTCGAGGGGGCATGAGGAGTGCTGTTCAACGCAGGGAAGGCTAGTAGAGATCATATAACATCTTACTACTCACTGATGGAGAGCGACTGTAACGGGGTCTGTTGGGAGGGACATGGTGAAGGGGTCTACAGCATTCAACTACGCAGATCGAGAGCGACTGAAGAGGTTTTTCAGGGGTACTTGGTGAAGGGGGGTGCATAGTAAACATAATGTTCTTCAAGTGATTTTAGCTTAATGATAAAAAAAATTCTTTAAGTGCAATAAGTGCACAGCTCTAAATCATCAGAATAAAAGGTCAGGCACTGAGTGCAGCAAACAAAAGACACAGGGTTAAAAGAAGGGATGAAATCTCAAGACACCTACGTGCTTACTTACAGGAGACTCACTTGAGATCCAAGGACACAGACAAACTACAAGCCGAAGGTGTGTGGACAAGTACACTGCACGAGTGAAACTGAAAAACAAACAAACAAATGGATTCTGTTTGAGTCCCCAGAGACTGTCAGAAGAAAATAGCCCTATCTGGCAACCGTGAATTCTTTTTGTTTGGTTTCAGCCGTTCCCAGCCATTGATTTAGTGGTGCAGCAACATACTTCTCATTTTCTCTCACCTCAACAACTGAGTTGCTGTAATAATAAGCATCTGGGCCTTTGAAATCAGTGGATTTTATGATGTTCACGAATGTGAAGATCTAATAACTACCTAAAGAGGGATGTTTGGACACTCAAATAAACTCGTCACCCCACAATACACTCTTAGCTCCCAACTGCTCATGTCTAGAAATTGGTGTTCCTTTTTATTTGACCCTCCGTCCTATCGGAGGTGATCACGCTGAGGTCCTTCAAACATGGTGGTGAGCAAAGCAGCAAGTTTACTTTTCTCGTGACAACAGGCCCAGAGGAATGATACTTGTGGTCTTCAGGGAGCACTTAGTCAAAGAATGTGGCTAAATACAGATAGCAAGTTAGAAGGAGATGAAAGAGGACAGAGGATAGAGACACGGGATCAAGTGCCGGCACAACCATTTCCTGGTTTTTTAGGTACACGCGGCCGACTCGAACTGCAAGTGTCTCGGTAAACCCAGTGCTCTATCTACAGCCTAGATACTTTGCAGGACTTTTGGAAGCATAGTGTAGGAAAGTGATATAGGATAATTGGTTAACTGTTCTGTACACAAGGACAGATGGGCAGACAAAAAGATGATTGATTGAGTGATTGATAAATAGATAGACAGACAGATAGATAGATATAGGTACATATCGATTAACACAAAGCTACTGCTCATAACAAGGAGAGCAATGGTGAAAGCACATAGCAAAACTACAAACAAAAAAGAAGAATGAAATCCAGTTTAAAAAGTGCAGTAAGCAGCCATAAGAAGAAAACAAATCCTATCATTTGCAATAACGTGGATGGAGCTAGAGGGTATTATGCTCAGTCAAATAGGCCAGGCGGAGAAATACATGTACCAAATGATTTCACTCATGTGTGGAGTATGATAACAAAGAAAAACTGAAGGAAAAGACAGCAGCAGACTCACAGAACCCGAGAGTGGACTGACAGTTACCAAAGAGAAAGGGACTGGGTAGGGTTTGTGGGAAGGAAGTAATAAGGGCGGGGAAAAAGAATGGGGGCATTAGGATTAGCATCTATAATGTGTAGGGTGGGGTGTCGTGGGTAGGGCTGTACAACACAGAGAAGACATGTAGTGATTCTACAGCATCTTAGTACATGCTGACGGAGAGCGGCTGTAAATGGGATTTGGGGTGACTTGGTGAAGAGGGTAGACAGAATAACATAATTTTCTGCATGTGATTGTATATTAATGAGAACAAAAAGAATTTCAAAGTGCAGAAAGAGCACAGCTCTCAAATATCAGAATAAAAGTACAGGCTTTGAGTGCTCCAATCAGAAGACACAGGGTTAGAAGAACTGATGAAAACTCAAGACCACCTACGTGCTCCGTTACTGGAAACTCACTTGAGATCCAAGGACACAGACAAACTACAAGCTGAAGGGGCGGGGACAGGTTCCCTACACAAGTGAACCTGAGAAACAAAGAAAGAAATGGATTCTCTTTTGGACCCCAGAGAGAGTCAGTAGAAAATAGCACTATCTAGCCACCGTGAATTCTTTTTGTTTGGTTTCAGCAGTGCTCAGGCATAGATTTCGTGGTGCAGCAACTTCCTTCTCATTTCCTCTCACCTCAACAAATGAATTGCTGTAATAATATGCGTCTGGGCTTTTAAAATCATTGCTTTTTATGATGTTCACGAATGTAAAGAAGTAATAACCACCTAAGGAGGGAAGTTTGGACCCTCAAATAAACACTTCACTCCACAACACACTCTTTGTTCCCAACTGCTCCTGTCCAGAAATAGGTGTTCCTTTATATTTGTCCTTCCACCTATCAGCAGTGATCACGCCAATGTCCCTCAAACATGGTGGTGTGCAAAGAACCAAGTACACTTTTCTTTCGACAACCGGACAAGACGAAGGATACTTGTGGTCTTCAGGGATCACTTACTCACTGAATGTGGCTAAATAAAGTCACCAAGTGAGCAGGAAGTATAAGAGGACAGAGGACAGAGATACAGGTTCAAGTCCTTTCACCTCCATTTACTGGTTTTGTAAGCACACGCGGCTGACTCTACCTGAAAGTGTATCGGTGAACACAGTGCTCTCCTTATGGCTTAGCTACCTTGCAAGATTTCTGGAAGCATAATGTAGGAAAGAGACATAGGCTATGTTGTTAACTGTTCTGCACAGAAGGATAGATGGGCAGACAAAAAGATGATGGATTCATAGATAGATAGGTACACAGATGACAGATGAAAGATAGATAGATAGGTACATAGATTAATAGATGATAGACATCATAGATAGATGATAGGAAGATAGATAGATACATAGATAAATACATACATACATACATACATACATAGATAGACAGACAGACCATTAGATAGATAGATACAGATACATATCGATTGACACAAAGCTACTGTTCATAACCAGGAGTTGAATGGTGAATAACATAGCTAAACTACAAACAAGAAGGAAGAATGAAATCCAGTTTAAAAAGTGCAGTAAGCAGCCTTAAGAAGAAAACAAATACTACCATTTGCAATGACCTGGATGGAGCTAGACGGTAGTATGTTCAGACAAATAGTCCAGGAGTAGAAAGACAAGTACCAAGTGTTTTCACTCATGTGTGGAGTATAACAACAAAGAAAAACTGAAGGAAAAAAACAGCAGCAGACTCACAGAACCCGAGAGTTGACTAAAAGTTACCAAAGGGAAAAGGACTGGGCAGGGTGGGTCTGAAGGGAGGGATAAGTGTGAGGAGAAAGAATGGGGGCATTAGTTTTAGCATGTATAATGCTTGGGGTCGAGGGGGCATGAGGAGTGCTGTTCAACGCAGGGAAGGCTAGTAGAGATCATATAACATCTTACTACTCACTGATGGAGAGCGACTGTAACGGGGTCTGTTGGGAGGGACATGGTGAAGGGGTCTACAGCATCCAACTACGCAGATCGAGAGCGACTGAAGAGGTTTTTCAGGGGTACTTGGTGAAGGGGGGTGCATAGTAAACATAATGTTCTTCAAGTGATTTTAGCTTAATGATAAAAAAAATTCTTTAAGTGCAATAAGTGCACAGCTCTAAATCATCAGAATAAAAGGTCAGGCACTGAGTGCAGCAAACAAAAGACACAGGGTTAAAAGAAGGGATGAAATCTCAAGACACCTACGTGCTTACTTACAGGAGACTCACTTGAGATCCAAGGACACAGACAAACTACAAGCCGAAGGTGTGTGGACAAGTACACTGCACGAGTGAAACTGAAAAACAAACAAACAAATGGATTCTGTTTGAGTCCCCAGAGACTGTCAGAAGAAAATAGCCCTATCTGGCAACCGTGAATTCTTTTTGTTTGGTTTCAGCCGTTCCCAGCCATTGATTTAGTGGTGCAGCAACATACTTCTCATTTTCTCTCACCTCAACAACTGAGTTGCTGTAATAATAAGCATCTGGGCCTTTGAAATCAGTGGATTTTATGATGTTCACGAATGTGAAGATCTAATAACTACCTAAAGAGGGATGTTTGGACACTCAAATAAACTCGTCACCCCACAATACACTCTTAGCTCCCAACTGCTCATGTCTAGAAATTGGTGTTCCTTTTTATTTGACCCTCCGTCCTATTGGAGGTGATCACGCTGAGGTCCTTCAAACATGGTGGTGAGCAAAGCAGCAAGTTTACTTTTCTCGTGACAACAGGCCCAGAGGAATGATACTTGTGGTCTTCAGGGAGCACTTAGTCAAAGAATGTGGCTAAATACAGATAGCAAGTTAGAAGGAGATGAAAGAGGACAGAGGATAGAGACACGGGATCAAGTGCCGGCACAACCATTTCCTGGTTTTTTAGGTACACGCGGCCGACTCGAACTGCAAGTGTCTCGGTAAACCCAGTGCTCTATCTACAGCCTAGATACTTTGCAGGACTTTTGGAAGCATAGTGTAGGAAAGTGATATAGGATAATTGGTTAACTGTTCTGTACACAAGGACAGATGGGCAGACAAAAAGATGATTGATTGAGTGATTGATAAATAGATAGACAGACAGATAGATAGATATAGGTACATATCGATTAACACAAAGCTACTGCTCATAACAAGGAGAGCAATGGTGAAAGCACATAGCAAAACTACAAACAAAAAAGAAGAATGAAATCCAGTTTAAAAAGTGCAGTAAGCAGCCATAAGAAGAAAACAAATCCTATCATTTGCAATAACGTGGATGGAGCTAGAGGGTATTATGCTCAGTCAAATAGGCCAGGCGGAGAAATACATGTACCAAATGATTTCACTCATGTGTGGAGTATGATAACAAAGAAAAACTGAAGGAAAAGACAGCAGCAGACTCACAGAACCCGAGAGTGGACTGACAGTTACCAAAGAGAAAGGGACTGGGTAGGGTTTGTGGGAAGGAAGTAATAAGTGCGGGGAAAAAGAATGGGGGCATTAGGATTAGCATGTATAATGTGTAGGGTGGGGTGTCATGGGTAGGGCTGTACAACACAGAGAAGACATGTAGTGATTCTACAGCATCTTAGTACATGCTGACGGAGAGCGGCTGTAAATGGGATTTGGGGTGACTTGGTGAAGAGGGTAGACAGAATAACATAATTTTCTGCATGTGATTGTATATTAATGAGAACAAAAAGAATTTCAAAGTGCAGAAAGAGCACAGCTCTCAAATATCAGAATAAAAGTACAGGCTTTGAGTGCTCCAATCAGAAGACACAGGGTTAGAAGAACTGATGAAAACTCAAGACCACCTACGTGCTCCGTTACTGGAGACTCACTTGAGATCCAAGGACACAGACAAACTACAAGCTGAAGGGGCGGGGACAGGTTCCCTACACAAGTGAACCTGAGAAACAAAGAAAGAAATGGATTCTCTTTTGGACCCCAGAGAGAGTCAGTAGAAAATAGCACTATCTAGCCACCGTGAATTCTTTTTGTTTGGTTTCAGCAGTGCTCAGGCATAGATTTCGTGGTGCAGCAACTTCCTTCTCATTTCCTCTCACCTCAACAAATGAATTGCTGTAATAATATGCGTCTGGGCTTTTAAAATCATTGCTTTTTATGATGTTCACGAATGTAAAGAAGTAATAACCACCTAAGGAGGGAAGTTTGGACCCTCAAATAAACACTTCACTCCACAACACACTCTTTGTTCCCAACTGCTCCTGTCCAGAAATAGGTGTTCCTTTATATTTGTCCCTCCACCTATCAGCAGTGATCACGCCAATATCCCTCAAACATGGTGGTGTGCAAAGAACCAAGTACACTTTTCTTTCGACAACCGGACAAGACGAAGGATACTTGTGGTCTTCAGGGATCACTTACTCACTGAATGTGGCTAAATAAAGTCACCAAGTGAGCAGGAAGTATAAGAGGACAGAGGACAGAGATACAGGTTCAAGTCCTTTCACCTCCATTTACTGGTTTTGTAAGCACACGCGGCTGACTCTACCTGAAAGTGTATCGGTGAACACAGTGCTCTCCTTATGGCTTAGCTACCTTGCAAGATTTCTGGAAGCATAATGTAGGAAAGAGACATAGGCTATGTTGTTAACTGTTCTGCACAGAAGGATAGATGGGCAGACAAAAAGATGATGGATTCATAGATAGATAGGTACACAGATGACAGATGAAAGATAGATAGATAGGTACATAGATTAATAGATGATAGACATCATAGATAGATGATAGGAAGATAGATAGATACATAGATAAATACATACATACATACATACATACATAGATAGACAGACAGACCATTAGATAGATAGATACAGATACATATCGATTGACACAAAGCTACTGTTCATAACCAGGAGTTGAATGGTGAATAACATAGCTAAACTACAAACAAGAAGGAAGAATGAAGTCCAGTTTAAAAAGTGCAGTAAGCAGCCTTAAGAAGAAAACAAATACTACCATTTGCAATGACCTGGATGGAGCTAGACGGTAGTATGTTCAGACAAATAGTCCAGGAGTAGAAAGACAAGTACCAAGTGTTTTCACTCATGTGTGGAGTATAACAACAAAGAAAAACTGAAGGAAAAAAACAGCAGCAGACTCACAGAACCCGAGAGTTGACTAAAAGTTACCAAAGGGAAAAGGACTGGGCAGGGTGGGTCTGAAGGGAGGGATAAGTGTGAGGAGAAAGAATGGGGGCATTAGTTTTAGCATGTATAATGCTTGGGGTCGAGGGGGCATGAGGAGTGCTGTTCAACGCAGGGAAGGCTAGTAGAGATCATATAACATCTTACTACTCACTGATGGAGAGCGACTGTAACGGGGTCTGTTGGGAGGGACATGGTGAAGGGGTCTACAGCATCCAACTACGCAGATCGAGAGCGACTGAAGAGGTTTTTCAGGGGTACTTGGTGAAGGGGGGTGCATAGTAAACATAATGTTCTTCAAGTGATTTTAGCTTAATGATAAAAAAAAATTCTTTAAGTGCAATAAGTGCACAGCTCTAAATCATCAGAATAAAAGGTCAGGCACTGAGTGCAGCAAACAAAAGACACAGGGTTAAAAGAAGGGATGAAATCTCAAGACACCTACGTGCATACTTACAGGAGACTCACTTGAGATCCAAGGACACAGACAAACTACAAGCCGAAGGTGTGTGGACAAGTACACTGCACGAGTGAAACTGAAAAACAAACAAACAAATGGATTCTGTTTGAGTCCCCTGAGACTGTCAGAAGAAAATAGCCCTATCTGGCCACCATGAATTCTTTTTGTTTGGTTTCAGCCGTTCCCAGCCATTGATTTAGTGGTGCAGCAACATACTTCTCATTTTCTCTCACCTCAACAACTGAGTTGCTGTAATAATAAGCATCTGGGCCTTTGAAATCAGTGGATTTTATGATGTTCACGAATGTGAAGATCTAATAACTACCTAAAGAGGGATGTTTGGACACTCAAATAAACTCGTCACCCCACAATACACTCTTAGCTCCCAACTGCTCATGTCTAGAAATTGGTGTTCCTTTTTATTTGACCCTCCGACCTATCGGTGGTGATCACGCTGTGGTCCTTCAAACATGGTGGTGAGCAAAGCAGCAAGTTTACTTTTCTCGTGCAACAGGCCCAGAGGAATGATACTTGTGGTCTTCAGGGAGCACTTAGTCAAAGAATGTGGCTAAATACAGATAGCAAGTTAGAAGGAGATGAAAGAGGACAGAGGATAGAGACACGGGATTAAGTCCTGGCACAACCATTTCCTGGTTTTTTAGGTACACGCGGCCGACTCGAACTGCAAGTGTCTCGGTAAACCCAGTGCTCTATCTACAGCCTAGATACTTTGCAGGACTTTTGGAAGCATAGTGTAGGAAAGTGATATAGGATAATTGGTTAACTGTTCTGTACACAAGGACAGATGGGCAGACAAAAAGATGATTGATTGAGTGATTGATAAATAGATAGACAGACAGATAGATAGATATAGGTACATATCGATTAACACAAAGCTACTGCTCATAACAAGGAGAGCAATGGTGAAAGCACATAGAAAAACTACAAACAAAAAAGAAGAATGAAATCCAGTTTAAAAAGTGCAGTAAGCAGCCATAAGAAGAAAACAAATCCTATCATTTGCAATAACGTGGATGGAGCTAGAGGGTATTATGCTCAGTCAAATAGGCCAGGCGGAGAAATACATGTACCAAATGATTTCACTCATGTGTGGAGTATGATAACAAAGAAAAACTGAAGGAAAAGACAGCAGCAGACTCACAGAACCCGAGAGTGGACTGACAGTTACCAAAGAGAAAGGGACTGGGTAGGGTTTGTGGGAAGGAAGTAATAAGTGCGGGGAAAAAGAATGGGGGCATTAGGATTAGCATGTATAATGTGTAGGGTGGGGTGTCGTGGGTAGGGCTGTACAACACAGAGAAGACATGTAGTGATTCTACAGCATCTTAGTACATGCTGACGGAGAGCGGCTGTAAATGGGATTTGGGGTGACTTGGTGAAGAGGGTAGACAGAATAACATAATTTTCTGCATGTGATTGTATATTAATGAGAACAAAAAGAATTTCAAAGTGCAGAAAGAGCACAGCTCTCAAATATCAGAATAAAAGTACAGGCTTTGAGTGCTCCAATCAGAAGACACAGGGTTAGAAGAACTGATGAAAACTCAAGACCACCTACGTGCTCCGTTACTGGAGACTCACTTGAGATCCAAGGACACAGACAAACTACAAGCTGAAGGGGCGGGGACAGGTTCCCTACACAAGTGAACCTGAGAAACAAAGAAAGAAATGGATTCTCTTTTGGACCCCAGAGAGAGTCAGTAGAAAATAGCACTATCTAGCCACCGTGAATTCTTTTTGTTTGGTTTCAGCAGTGCTCAGGCATAGATTTCGTGGTGCAGCAACTTCCTTCTCATTTCCTCTCACCTCAACAAATGAATTGCTGTAATAATATGCGTCTGGGCTTTTAAAATCATTGCTTTTTATGATGTTCACGAATGTAAAGAAGTAATAACCACCTAAGGAGGGAAGTTTGGACCCTCAAATAAACACTTCACTCCACAACACACTCTTTGTTCCCAACTGCTCCTGTCCAGAAATAGGTGTTCCTTTATATTTGTCCCTCCACCTATCAGCAGTGATCACGCCAATGTCCCTCAAACATGGTGGTGTGCAAAGAACCAAGTACACTTTTCTTTCGACAACCGGACAAGACGAAGGATACTTGTGGTCTTCAGGGATCACTTACTCACTGAATGTGGCTAAATAAAGTCACCAAGTGAGCAGGAAGTATAAGAGGACAGAGGACAGAGATACAGGTTCAAGTCCTTTCACCTCCATTTACTGGTTTTGTAAGCACACGCGGCTGACTCTACCTGAAAGTGTATCGGTGAACACAGTGCTCTCCTTATGGCTTAGCTACCTTGCAAGATTTCTGGAAGCATAATGTAGGAAAGAGACATAGGCTATGTTGTTAACTGTTCTGCACAGAAGGATAGATGGGCAGACAAAAAGATGATGGATTCATAGATAGATAGGTACACAGATGACAGATGAAAGATAGATAGATAGGTACATAGATTAATAGATGATAGACATCATAGATAGATGATAGGAAGATAGATAGATACATAGATAAATACATACATACATACATACATACATAGATAGACAGACAGACCATTAGATAGATAGATACAGATACATATCGATTGACACAAAGCTACTGTTCATAACCAGGAGTTGAATGGTGAATAACATAGCTAAACTACAAACAAGAAGGAAGAATGAAATCCAGTTTAAAAAGTGCAGTAAGCAGCCTTAAGAAGAAAACAAATACTACCATTTGCAATGACCTGGATGGAGCTAGACGGTAGTATGTTCAGACAAATAGTCCAGGAGTAGAAAGACAAGTACCAAGTGTTTTCACTCATGTGTGGAGTATAACAACAAAGAAAAACTGAAGGAAAAAAACAGCAGCAGACTCACAGAACCCGAGAGTTGACTAAAAGTTACCAAAGGGAAAAGGACTGGGCAGGGTGGGTCTGAAGGGAGGGATAAGTGTGAGGAGAAAGAATGGGGGCATTAGTTTTAGCATGTATAATGCTTGGGGTCGAGGGGGCATGAGGAGTGCTGTTCAACGCAGGGAAGGCTAGTAGAGATCATATAACATCTTACTACTCACTGATGGAGAGCGACTGTAACGGGGTCTGTTGGGAGGGACATGGTGAAGGGGTCTACAGCATCCAACTACGCAGATCGAGAGCGACTGAAGAGGTTTTTCAGGGGTACTTGGTGAAGGGGGGTGCATAGTAAACATAATGTTCTTCAAGTGATTTTAGCTTAATGATAAAAAAAAATTCTTTAAGTGCAATAAGTGCACAGCTCTAAATCATCAGAATAAAAGGTCAGGCACTGAGTGCAGCAAACAAAAGACACAGGGTTAAAAGAAGGGATGAAATCTCAAGACACCTACGTGCATACTTACAGGAGACTCACTTGAGATCCAAGGACACAGACAAACTACAAGCCGAAGGTGTGTGGACAAGTACACTGCACGAGTGAAACTGAAAAACAAACAATCAAACAAATGGATTCTGTTTGAGTCCCCTGAGACTGTCAGAAGAAAATAGCCCTATCTGGCCACCATGAATTCTTTTTGTTTGGTTTCAGCCGTTCCCAGCCATTGATTTAGTGGTGCAGCAACATACTTCTCATTTTCGCTCACCTCAACAACTGAGTTGCTGTAAAAATAAGCATCTGGGCCTTTGAAATCAGTGGATTTTATGATGTTCACGAATGTGAAGATCTAATAACTACCTAAAGAGGGATGTTTGGACACTCAAATAAACTCGTCACCCCACAATACACTCTTAGCTCCCAACTGCTCATGTCTAGAAATTGGTGTTCCTTTTTATTTGACCCTCCGTCCTATCGGTGGTGATCACGCTGTGGTCCTTCAAACATGGTGGTGAGCAAAGCAGCAAGTTTACTTTTCTCGTGCAACAGGCCCAGAGGAATGATACTTGTGGTCTTCAGGGAGCACTTAGTCAAAGAATGTGGCTAAATACAGATAGCAAGTTAGAAGGAGATGAAAGAGGACAGAGGATAGAGACACGGGATCAAGTCCCGGCACAACCATTTCCTGGTTTTTTAGGTACACGCGGCCGACTCGAACTGCAAGTGTCTCGGTAAACCCAGTGCTCTATCTACAGCCTAGATACTTTGCAGGACTTTTGGAAGCATAGTGTAGGAAAGTGATATAGGATAATTGGTTAACTGTTCTGTACACAAGGACAGATGGGCAGACAAAAAGATGATTGATTGAGTGATTGATAAATAGATAGACAGACAGATAGATAGATATAGGTACATATCGATTAACACAAAGCTACTGCTCATAACAAGGAGAGCAATGGTGAAAGCACATAGCAAAACTACAAACAAAAAAGAAGAATGAAATCCAGTTTAAAAAGTGCAGTAAGCAGCCATAAGAAGAAAACAAATCCTATCATTTGCAATAACGTGGATGGAGCTAGAGGGTATTATGCTCAGTCAAATAGGCCAGGCGGAGAAATACATGTACCAAATGATTTCACTCATGTGTGGAGTATGATAACAAAGAAAAACTGAAGGAAAAGACAGCAGCAGACTCACAGAACCCGAGAGTGGACTGACAGTTACCAAAGAGAAAGGGACTGGGTAGGGTTTGTGGGAAGGAAGTAATAAGTGCGGGGAAAAAGAATGGGGGCATTAGGATTAGCATGTATAATGTGTAGGGTGGGGTGTCGTGGGTAGGGCTGTACAACACAGAGAAGACATGTAGTGATTCTACAGCATCTTAGTACATGCTGACGGAGAGCGGCTGTAAATGGGATTTGGGGTGACTTGGTGAAGAGGGTAGACAGAATAACATAATTTTCTGCATGTGATTGTATATTAATGAGAACAAAAAGAATTTCAAAGTGCAGAAAGAGCACAGCTCTCAAATATCAGAATAAAAGTACAGGCTTTGAGTGCTCCAATCAGAAGACACAGGGTTAGAAGAACTGATGAAAACTCAAGACCACCTACGTGCTCCGTTACTGGAGACTCACTTGAGATCCAAGGACACAGACAAACTACAAGCTGAAGGGGCGGGGACAGGTTCCCTACACAAGTGAACCTGAGAAACAAAGAAAGAAATGGATTCTCTTTTGGACCCCAGAGAGAGTCAGTAGAAAATAGCACTATCTAGCCACCGTGAATTCTTTTTGTTTGGTTTCAGCAGTGCTCAGGCAGAGATTTCGTGGTGCAGCAACTTCCTTCTCATTTCCTCTCACCTCAACAAATGAATTGCTGTAATAATATGCGTCTGGGCTTTTAAAATCATTGCTTTTTATGATGTTCACGAATGTAAAGAAGTAATAACCACCTAAGGAGGGAAGTTTGGACCCTCAAATAAACACTTCACTCCACAACACACTCTTTGTTCCCAACTGCTCCTGTCCAGAAATAGGTGTTCCTTTATATTTGTCCCTCCACCTATCAGCAGTGATCACGCCAATGTCCCTCAAACATGGTGGTGTGCAAAGAACCAAGTACACTTTTCTTTCGACAACCGGACAAGACGAAGGATACTTGTGGTCTTCAGGGATCACTTACTCACTGAATGTGGCTAAATAAAGTCACCAAGTGAGCAGGAAGTATAAGAGGACAGAGGACAGAGATACAGGTTCAAGTCCTTTCACCTCCATTTACTGGTTTTGTAAGCACACGCGGCTGACTCTACCTGAAAGTGTATCGGTGAACACAGTGCTCTCCTTATGGCTTAGCTACCTTGCAAGATTTCTGGAAGCATAATGTAGGAAAGAGACATAGGCTATGTTGTTAACTGTTCTGCACAGAAGGATAGATGGGCAGACAAAAAGATGATGGATTCATAGATAGATAGGTACACAGATGACAGATGAAAGATAGATAGATAGGTACATAGATTAATAGATGATAGACATCATAGATAGATGATAGGAAGATAGATAGATACATAGATAAATACATACATACATACATACACAGACAGACCATTAGATAGATAGATACAGATACATATCGATTGACACAAAGCTACTGTTCATAACCAGGAGTTGAATGGTGAATAACATAGCTAAACTACAAACAAGAAGGAAGAATGAAATCCAGTTTAAAAAGTGCAGTAAGCAGCCTTAAGAAGAAAACAAATACTACCATTTGCAATGACCTGGATGGAGCTAGACGGTAGTATGTTCAGACAAATAGTCCAGGAGTAGAAAGACAAGTACCAAGTGTTTTCACTCATGTGTGGAGTATAACAACAAAGAAAAACTGAAGGAAAAAAACAGCAGCAGACTCACAGAACCCGAGAGTTGACTAAAAGTTACCAAAGGGAAAAGGACTGGGCAGGGTGGGTCTGAAGGGAGGGATAAGTGTGAGGAGAAAGAATGGGGGCATTAGTTTTAGCATGTATAATGCTTGGGGTCGAGGGGGCATGAGGAGTGCTGTTCAACGCAGGGAAGGCTAGTAGAGATCATATAACATCTTACTACTCACTGATGGAGAGCGACTGTAACGGGGTCTGTTGGGAGGGACATGGTGAAGGGGTCTACAGCATCCAACTACGCAGATCGAGAGCGACTGAAGAGGTTTTTCAGGGGTACTTGGTGAAGGGGGGTGCATAGTAAACATAATGTTCTTCAAGTGATTTTAGCTTAATGATAAAAAAAAATTCTTTAAGTGCAATAAGTGCACAGCTCTAAATCATCAGAATAAAAGGTCAGGCACTGAGTGCAGCAAACAAAAGACACAGGGTTAAAAGAAGGGATGAAATCTCAAGACACCTACGTGCATACTTACAGGAGACTCACTTGAGATCCAAGGACACAGACAAACTACAAGCCGAAGGTGTGTGGACAAGTACACTGCACGAGTGAAACTGAAAAACAAACAATCAAACAAATGGATTCTGTTTGAGTCCCCTGAGACTGTCAGAAGAAAATAGCCCTATCTGGCCACCATGAATTCTTTTTGTTTGGTTTCAGCCGTTCCCAGCCATTGATTTAGTGGTGCAGCAACATACTTCTCATTTTCGCTCACCTCAACAACTGAGTTGCTGTAAAAATAAGCATCTGGGCCTTTGAAATCAGTGGATTTTATGATGTTCACGAATGTGAAGATCTAATAACTACCTAAAGAGGGATGTTTGGACACTCAAATAAACTCGTCACCCCACAATACACTCTTAGCTCCCAACTGCTCATGTCTAGAAATTGGTGTTCCTTTTTATTTGACCCTCCGTCCTATCGGTGGTGATCACGCTGTGGTCCTTCAAACATGGTGGTGAGCAAAGCAGCAAGTTTACTTTTCTCGTGCAACAGGCCCAGAGGAATGATACTTGTGGTCTTCAGGGAGCACTTAGTCAAAGAATGTGGCTAAATACAGATAGCAAGTTAGAAGGAGATGAAAGAGGACAGAGGATAGAGACACGGGATCAAGTCCCGGCACAACCATTTCCTGGTTTTTTAGGTACACGCGGCCGACTCGAACTGCAAGTGTCTCGGTAAACCCAGTGCTCTATCTACAGCCTAGATACTTTGCAGGACTTTTGGAAGCATAGTGTAGGAAAGTGATATAGGATAATTGGTTAACTGTTCTGTACACAAGGACAGATGGGCAGACAAAAAGATGATTGATTGAGTGATTGATAAATAGATAGACAGACAGATAGATAGATATAGGTACATATCGATTAACACAAAGCTACTGCTCATAACAAGGAGAGCAATGGTGAAAGCACATAGAAAAACTACAAACAAAAAAGAAGAATGAAATCCAGTTTAAAAAGTGCAGTAAGCAGCCATAAGAAGAAAACAAATCCTATCATTTGCAATAACGTGGATGGAGCTAGAGGGTATTATGCTCAGTCAAATAGGCCAGGCGGAGAAATACATGTACCAAATGATTTCACTCATGTGTGGAGTATGATAACAAAGAAAAACTGAAGGAAAAGACAGCAGCAGACTCACAGAACCCGAGAGTGGACTGACAGTTACCAAAGAGAAAGGGACTGGGTAGGGTTTGTGGGAAGGAAGTAATAAGTGCGGGGAAAAAGAATGGGGGCATTAGGATTAGCATGTATAATGTGTAGGGTGGGGTGTCGTGGGTAGGGCTGTACAACACAGAGAAGACATGTAGTGATTCTACAGCATCTTAGTACATGCTGACGGAGAGCGGCTGTAAATGGGATTTGGGGTGACTTGGTGAAGAGGGTAGACAGAATAACATAATTTTCTGCATGTGATTGTATATTAATGAGAACAAAAAGAATTTCAAAGTGCAGAAAGAGCACAGCTCTCAAATATCAGAATAAAAGTACAGGCTTTGAGTGCTCCAATCAGAAGACACAGGGTTAGAAGAACTGATGAAAACTCAAGACCACCTACGTGCTCCGTTACTGGAGACTCACTTGAGATCCAAGGACACAGACAAACTACAAGCTGAAGGGGCGGGGACAGGTTCCCTACACAAGTGAACCTGAGAAACAAAGAAAGAAATGGATTCTCTTTTGGACCCCAGAGAGAGTCAGTAGAAAATAGCACTATCTAGCCACCGTGAATTCTTTTTGTTTGGTTTCAGCAGTGCTCAGGCATAGATTTCGTGGTGCAGCAACTTCCTTCTCATTTCCTCTCACCTCAACAAATGAATTGCTGTAATAATATGCGTCTGGGCTTTTAAAATCATTGCTTTTTATGATGTTCACGAATGTAAAGAAGTAATAACCACCTAAGGAGGGAAGTTTGGACCCTCAAATAAACACTTCACTCCACAACACACTCTTTGTTCCCAACTGCTCCTGTCCAGAAATAGGTGTTCCTTTATATTTGTCCCTCCACCTATCAGCAGTGATCACGCCAATGTCCCTCAAACATGGTGGTGTGCAAAGAACCAAGTACACTTTTCTTTCGACAACCGGACAAGACGAAGGATACTTGTGGTCTTCAGGGATCACTTACTCACTGAATGTGGCTAAATAAAGTCACCAAGTGAGCAGGAAGTATAAGAGGACAGAGGACAGAGATACAGGTTCAAGTCCTTTCACCTCCATTTACTGGTTTTGTAAGCACACGCGGCTGACTCTACCTGAAAGTGTATCGGTGAAAACAGTGCTCTCCTTATGGCTTAGCTACCTTGCAAGATTTCTGGAAGCATAATGTAGGAAAGAGACATAGGCTATGTTGTTAACTGTTCTGCACAGAAGGATAGATGGGCAGACAAAAAGATGATGGATTCATAGATAGATAGGTACACAGATGACAGATGAAAGATAGATAGATAGGTACATAGATTAATAGATGATAGACATCATAGATAGATGATAGGAAGATAGATAGATACATAGATAAATACATACATACATACATACATACATACATAGACAGACAGACCATTAGATAGATAGATACAGATACATATCGATTGACACAAAGCTACTGTTCATAACCAGGAGTTGAATGGTGAATAACATAGCTAAACTACAAACAAGAAGGAAGAATGAAATCCAGTTTAAAAAGTGCAGTAAGCAGCCTTAAGAAGAAAACAAATACTACCATTTGCAATGACCTGGATGGAGCTAGACGGTAGTATGTTCAGACAAATAGTCCAGGAGTAGAAAGACAAGTACCAAGTGTTTTCACTCATGTGTGGAGTATAACAACAAAGAAAAACTGAAGGAAAAAAACAGCAGCAGACTCACAGAACCCGAGAGTTGACTAAAAGTTACCAAAGGGAAAAGGACTGGGCAGGGTGGGTCTGAAGGGAGGGATAAGTGTGAGGAGAAAGAATGGGGGCATTAGTTTTAGCATGTATAATGCTTGGGGTCGAGGGGGCATGAGGAGTGCTGTTCAACGCAGGGAAGGCTAGTAGAGATCATATAACATCTTACTACTCACTGATGGAGAGCGACTGTAACGGGGTCTGTTGGGAGGGACATGGTGAAGGGGTCTACAGCATCCAACTACGCAGATCGAGAGCGACTGAAGAGGTTTTTCAGGGGTACTTGGTGAAGGGGGGTGCATAGTAAACATAATGTTCTTCAAGTGATTTTAGCTTAATGATAAAAAAAAATTCTTTAAGTGCAATAAGTGCACAGCTCTAAATCATCAGAATAAAAGGTCAGGCACTGAGTGCAGCAAACAAAAGACACAGGGTTAAAAGAAGGGATGAAATCTCAAGACACCTACGTGCATACTTACAGGAGACTCACTTGAGATCCAAGGACACAGACAAACTACAAGCCGAAGGTGTGTGGACAAGTACACTGCACGAGTGAAACTGAAAAACAAACAATCAAACAAATGGATTCTGTTTGAGTCCCCTGAGACTGTCAGAAGAAAATAGCCCTATCTGGCCACCATGAATTCTTTTTGTTTGGTTTCAGCCGTTCCCAGCCATTGATTTAGTGGTGCAGCAACATACTTCTCATTTTCGCTCACCTCAACAACTGAGTTGCTGTAAAAATAAGCATCTGGGCCTTTGAAATCAGTGGATTTTATGATGTTCACGAATGTGAAGATCTAATAACTACCTAAAGAGGGATGTTTGGACACTCAAATAAACTCGTCACCCCACAATACACTCTTAGCTCCCAACTGCTCATGTCTAGAAATTGGTGTTCCTTTTTATTTGACCCTCCGTCCTATCGGTGGTGATCACGCTGTGGTCCTTCAAACATGGTGGTGAGCAAAGCAGCAAGTTTACTTTTCTCGTGCAACAGGCCCAGAGGAATGATACTTGTGGTCTTCAGGGAGCACTTAGTCAAAGAATGTGGCTAAATACAGATAGCAAGTTAGAAGGAGATGAAAGAGGACAGAGGATAGAGACACGGGATCAAGTCCCGGCACAACCATTTCCTGGTTTTTTAGGTACACGCGGCCGACTCGAACTGCAAGTGTCTCGGTAAACCCAGTGCTCTATCTACAGCCTAGATACTTTGCAGGACTTTTGGAAGCATAGTGTAGGAAAGTGATATAGGATAATTGGTTAACTGTTCTGTACACAAGGACAGATGGGCAGACAAAAAGATGATTGATTGAGTGATTGATAAATAGATAGACAGACAGATAGATAGATATAGGTACATATCGATTAACACAAAGCTACTGCTCATAACAAGGAGAGCAATGGTGAAAGCACATAGCAAAACTACAAACAAAAAAGAAGAATGAAATCCAGTTTAAAAAGTGCAGTAAGCAGCCATAAGAAGAAAACAAATCCTATCATTTGCAATAACGTGGATGGAGCTAGAGGGTATTATGCTCAGTCAAATAGGCCAGGCGGAGAAATACATGTACCAAATGATTTCACTCATGTGTGGAGTATGATAACAAAGAAAAACTGAAGGAAAAGACAGCAGCAGACTCACAGAACCCGAGAGTGGACTGACAGTTACCAAAGAGAAAGGGACTGGGTAGGGTTTGTGGGAAGGAAGTAATAAGTGCGGGGAAAAAGAATGGGGGCATTAGGATTAGCATGTATAATGTGTAGGGTGGGGTGTCGTGGGTAGGGCTGTACAACACAGAGAAGACATGTAGTGATTCTACAGCATCTTAGTACATGCTGACGGAGAGCGGCTGTAAATGGGATTTGGGGTGACTTGGTGAAGAGGGTAGACAGAATAACATAATTTTCTGCATGTGATTGTATATTAATGAGAACAAAAAGAATTTCAAAGTGCAGAAAGAGCACAGCTCTCAAATATCAGAATAAAAGTACAGGCTTTGAGTGCTCCAATCAGAAGACACAGGGTTAGAAGAACTGATGAAAACTCAAGACCACCTACGTGCTCCGTTACTGGAGACTCACTTGAGATCCAAGGACACAGACAAACTACAAGCTGAAGGGGCGGGGACAGGTTCCCTACACAAGTGAACCTGAGAAACAAAGAAAGAAATGGATTCTCTTTTGGACCCCAGAGAGAGTCAGTAGAAAATAGCACTATCTAGCCACCGTGAATTCTTTTTGTTTGGTTTCAGCAGTGCTCAGGCAGAGATTTCGTGGTGCAGCAACTTCCTTCTCATTTCCTCTCACCTCAACAAATGAATTGCTGTAATAATATGCGTCTGGGCTTTTAAAATCATTGCTTTTTATGATGTTCACGAATGTAAAGAAGTAATAACCACCTAAGGAGGGAAGTTTGGACCCTCAAATAAACACTTCACTCCACAACACACTCTTTGTTCCCAACTGCTCCTGTCCAGAAATAGGTGTTCCTTTATATTTGTCCCTCCACCTATCAGCAGTGATCACGCCAATGTCCCTCAAACATGGTGGTGTGCAAAGAACCAAGTACACTTTTCTTTCGACAACCGGACAAGACGAAGGATACTTGTGGTCTTCAGGGATCACTTACTCACTGAATGTGGCTAAATAAAGTCACCAAGTGAGCAGGAAGTATAAGAGGACAGAGGACAGAGATACAGGTTCAAGTCCTTTCACCTCCATTTACTGGTTTTGTAAGCACACGCGGCTGACTCTACCTGAAAGTGTATCGGTGAACACAGTGCTCTCCTTATGGCTTAGCTACCTTGCAAGATTTCTGGAAGCATAATGTAGGAAAGAGACATAGGCTATGTTGTTAACTGTTCTGCACAGAAGGATAGATGGGCAGACAAAAAGATGATGGATTCATAGATAGATAGGTACACAGATGACAGATGAAAGATAGATAGATAGGTACATAGATTAATAGATGATAGACATCATAGATAGATGATAGGAAGATAGATAGATACATAGATAAATACATACATACATACATACACAGACAGACCATTAGATAGATAGATACAGATACATATCGATTGACACAAAGCTACTGTTCATAACCAGGAGTTGAATGGTGAATAACATAGCTAAACTACAAACAAGAAGGAAGAATGAAATCCAGTTTAAAAAGTGCAGTAAGCAGCCTTAAGAAGAAAACAAATACTACCATTTGCAATGACCTGGATGGAGCTAGACGGTAGTATGTTCAGACAAATAGTCCAGGAGTAGAAAGACAAGTACCAAGTGTTTTCACTCATGTGTGGAGTATAACAACAAAGAAAAACTGAAGGAAAAAAACAGCAGCAGACTCACAGAACCCGAGAGTTGACTAAAAGTTACCAAAGGGAAAAGGACTGGGCAGGGTGGGTCTGAAGGGAGGGATAAGTGTGAGGAGAAAGAATGGGGGCATTAGTTTTAGCATGTATAATGCTTGGGGTCGAGGGGGCATGAGGAGTGCTGTTCAACGCAGGGAAGGCTAGTAGAGATCATATAACATCTTACTACTCACTGATGGAGAGCGACTGTAACGGGGTCTGTTGGGAGGGACATGGTGAAGGGGTCTACAGCATCCAACTACGCAGATCGAGAGCGACTGAAGAGGTTTTTCAGGGGTACTTGGTGAAGGGGGGTGCATAGTAAACATAATGTTCTTCAAGTGATTTTAGCTTAATGATAAAAAAAAATTCTTTAAGTGCAATAAGTGCACAGCTCTAAATCATCAGAATAAAAGGTCAGGCACTGAGTGCAGCAAACAAAAGACACAGGGTTAAAAGAAGGGATGAAATCTCAAGACACCTACGTGCATACTTACAGGAGACTCACTTGAGATCCAAGGACACAGACAAACTACAAGCCGAAGGTGTGTGGACAAGTACACTGCACGAGTGAAACTGAAAAACAAACAATCAAACAAATGGATTCTGTTTGAGTCCCCTGAGACTGTCAGAAGAAAATAGCCCTATCTGGCCACCATGAATTCTTTTTGTTTGGTTTCAGCCGTTCCCAGCCATTGATTTAGTGGTGCAGCAACATACTTCTCATTTTCGCTCACCTCAACAACTGAGTTGCTGTAAAAATAAGCATCTGGGCCTTTGAAATCAGTGGATTTTATGATGTTCACGAATGTGAAGATCTAATAACTACCTAAAGAGGGATGTTTGGACACTCAAATAAACTCGTCACCCCACAATACACTCTTAGCTCCCAACTGCTCATGTCTAGAAATTGGTGTTCCTTTTTATTTGACCCTCCGTCCTATCGGTGGTGATCACGCTGTGGTCCTTCAAACATGGTGGTGAGCAAAGCAGCAAGTTTACTTTTCTCGTGCAACAGGCCCAGAGGAATGATACTTGTGGTCTTCAGGGAGCACTTAGTCAAAGAATGTGGCTAAATACAGATAGCAAGTTAGAAGGAGATGAAAGAGGACAGAGGATAGAGACACGGGATCAAGTCCCGGCACAACCATTTCCTGGTTTTTTAGGTACACGCGGCCGACTCGAACTGCAAGTGTCTCGGTAAACCCAGTGCTCTATCTACAGCCTAGATACTTTGCAGGACTTTTGGAAGCATAGTGTAGGAAAGTGATATAGGATAATTGGTTAACTGTTCTGTACACAAGGACAGATGGGCAGACAAAAAGATGATTGATTGAGTGATTGATAAATAGATAGACAGACAGATAGATAGATATAGGTACATATCGATTAACACAAAGCTACTGCTCATAACAAGGAGAGCAATGGTGAAAGCACATAGAAAAACTACAAACAAAAAAGAAGAATGAAATCCAGTTTAAAAAGTGCAGTAAGCAGCCATAAGAAGAAAACAAATCCTATCATTTGCAATAACGTGGATGGAGCTAGAGGGTATTATGCTCAGTCAAATAGGCCAGGCGGAGAAATACATGTACCAAATGATTTCACTCATGTGTGGAGTATGATAACAAAGAAAAACTGAAGGAAAAGACAGCAGCAGACTCACAGAACCCGAGAGTGGACTGACAGTTACCAAAGAGAAAGGGACTGGGTAGGGTTTGTGGGAAGGAAGTAATAAGTGCGGGGAAAAAGAATGGGGGCATTAGGATTAGCATGTATAATGTGTAGGGTGGGGTGTCGTGGGTAGGGCTGTACAACACAGAGAAGACATGTAGTGATTCTACAGCATCTTAGTACATGCTGACGGAGAGCGGCTGTAAATGGGATTTGGGGTGACTTGGTGAAGAGGGTAGACAGAATAACATAATTTTCTGCATGTGATTGTATATTAATGAGAACAAAAAGAATTTCAAAGTGCAGAAAGAGCACAGCTCTCAAATATCAGAATAAAAGTACAGGCTTTGAGTGCTCCAATCAGAAGACACAGGGTTAGAAGAACTGATGAAAACTCAAGACCACCTACGTGCTCCGTTACTGGAGACTCACTTGAGATCCAAGGACACAGACAAACTACAAGCTGAAGGGGCGGGGACAGGTTCCCTACACAAGTGAACCTGAGAAACAAAGAAAGAAATGGATTCTCTTTTGGACCCCAGAGAGAGTCAGTAGAAAATAGCACTATCTAGCCACCGTGAATTCTTTTTGTTTGGTTTCAGCAGTGCTCAGGCATAGATTTCGTGGTGCAGCAACTTCCTTCTCATTTCCTCTCACCTCAACAAATGAATTGCTGTAATAATATGCGTCTGGGCTTTTAAAATCATTGCTTTTTATGATGTTCACGAATGTAAAGAAGTAATAACCACCTAAGGAGGGAAGTTTGGACCCTCAAATAAACACTTCACTCCACAACACACTCTTTGTTCCCAACTGCTCCTGTCCAGAAATAGGTGTTCCTTTATATTTGTCCCTCCACCTATCAGCAGTGATCACGCCAATGTCCCTCAAACATGGTGGTGTGCAAAGAACCAAGTACACTTTTCTTTCGACAACCGGACAAGACGAAGGATACTTGTGGTCTTCAGGGATCACTTACTCACTGAATGTGGCTAAATAAAGTCACCAAGTGAGCAGGAAGTATAAGAGGACAGAGGACAGAGATACAGGTTCAAGTCCTTTCACCTCCATTTACTGGTTTTGTAAGCACACGCGGCTGACTCTACCTGAAAGTGTATCGGTGAAAACAGTGCTCTCCTTATGGCTTAGCTACCTTGCAAGATTTCTGGAAGCATAATGTAGGAAAGAGACATAGGCTATGTTGTTAACTGTTCTGCACAGAAGGATAGATGGGCAGACAAAAAGATGATGGATTCATAGATAGATAGGTACACAGATGACAGATGAAAGATAGATAGATAGGTACATAGATTAATAGATGATAGACATCATAGATAGATGATAGGAAGATAGATAGATACATAGATAAATACATACATACATACATACATACATACATAGACAGACAGACCATTAGATAGATAGATACAGATACATATCGATTGACACAAAGCTACTGTTCATAACCAGGAGTTGAATGGTGAATAACATAGCTAAACTACAAACAAGAAGGAAGAATGAAATCCAGTTTAAAAAGTGCAGTAAGCAGCCTTAAGAAGAAAACAAATACTACCATTTGCAATGACCTGGATGGAGCTAGACGGTAGTATGTTCAGACAAATAGTCCAGGAGTAGAAAGACAAGTACCAAGTGTTTTCACTCATGTGTGGAGTATAACAACAAAGAAAAACTGAAGGAAAAAAACAGCAGCAGACTCACAGAACCCGAGAGTTGACTAAAAGTTACCAAAGGGAAAAGGACTGGGCAGGGTGGGTCTGAAGGGAGGGATAAGTGTGAGGAGAAAGAATGGGGGCATTAGTTTTAGCATGTATAATGCTTGGGGTCGAGGGGGCATGAGGAGTGCTGTTCAACGCAGGGAAGGCTAGTAGAGATCATATAACATCTTACTACTCACTGATGGAGAGCGACTGTAACGGGGTCTGTTGGGAGGGACATGGTGAAGGGGTCTACAGCATCCAACTACGCAGATCGAGAGCGACTGAAGAGGTTTTTCAGGGGTACTTGGTGAAGGGGGGTGCATAGTAAACATAATGTTCTTCAAGTGATTTTAGCTTAATGATAAAAAAAAATTCTTTAAGTGCAATAAGTGCACAGCTCTAAATCATCAGAATAAAAGGTCAGGCACTGAGTGCAGCAAACAAAAGACACAGGGTTAAAAGAAGGGATGAAATCTCAAGACACCTACGTGCATACTTACAGGAGACTCACTTGAGATCCAAGGACACAGACAAACTACAAGCCGAAGGTGTGTGGACAAGTACACTGCACGAGAGAAACTGAAAAACAAACAATCAAACAAATGGATTCTGTTTGAGTCCCCTGAGACTGTCAGAAGAAAATAGCCCTTTCTGGCCACCATGAATTCTTTTTGTTTGGTTTCAGCCGTTCCCAGCCATTGATTTAGTGGTGCAGCAACATACTTCTCATTTTCTCTCACCTCAACAACTGAGTTGCTGTAATAATAAGCATCTGGGCCTTTGAAATCAGTGGATTTTATGATGTTCACGAATGTGAAGATCTAATAACTACCTAAAGAGGGATGTTTGGACACTCAAATAAACTCGTCACCCCACAATACACTCTTAGCTCCCAACTGCTCATGTCTAGAAATTGGTGTTCCTTTTTATTTGACCCTCCGTCCTATCGGTGGTGATCACGCTGTGGTCCTTCAAACATGGTGGTGAGCAAAGCAGCAAGGTTACTTTTCTCGTGCAACAGGCCCAGAGGAATGATACTTGTGGTCTTCAGGGAGCACTTAGTCAAAGAATGTGGCTAAATACAGATAGCAAGTTAGAAGGAGATGAAAGAGGACAGAGGATAGAGACACGGGATCAAGTCCCGGCACAACCATTTCCTGGTTTTTTAGGTACACGCGGCCGACTCGAACTGCAAGTGTCTCGGTAAACCCAGTGCTCTATCTACAGCCTAGATACTTTGCAGGACTTTTGGAAGCATAGTGTAGGAAAGTGATATAGGATAATTGGTTAACTGTTCTGTACACAAGGACAGATGGGCAGACAAAAAGATGATTGATTGAGTGATTGATAAATAGATAGACAGACAGATAGATAGATATAGGTACATATCGATTAACACAAAGCTACTGCTCATAACAAGGAGAGCAATGGTGAAAGCACATAGCAAAACTACAAACAAAAAAGAAGAATGAAATCCAGTTTAAAAAGTGCAGTAAGCAGCCATAAGAAGAAAACAAATCCTATCATTTGCAATAACGTGGATGGAGCTAGAGGGTATTATGCTCAGTCAAATAGGCCAGGCGGAGAAATACATGTACCAAATGATTTCACTCATGTGTGGAGTATGATAACAAAGAAAAACTGAAGGAAAAGACAGCAGCAGACTCACAGAACCCGAGAGTGGACTGACAGTTACCAAAGAGAAAGGGACTGGGTAGGGTTTGTGGGAAGGAAGTAATAAGTGCGGGGAAAAAGAATGGGGGCATTAGGATTAGCATGTATAATGTGTAGGGTGGGGTGTCATGGGTAGGGCTGTACAACACAGAGAAGACATGTAGTGATTCTACAGCATCTTAGTACATGCTGACGGAGAGCGGCTGTAAATGGGATTTGGGGTGACTTGGTGAAGAGGGTAGACAGAATAACATAATTTTCTGCATGTGATTGTATATTAATGAGAACAAAAAGAATTTCAAAGTGCAGAAAGAGCACAGCTCTCAAATATCAGAATAAAAGTACAGGCTTTGAGTGCTCCAATCAAAAGACACAGGGTTAGAAGAACTGATGAAAACTCAAGACCACCTACGTGCTCCGTTACTGGAGACTCACTTGAGATCCAAGGACACAGAGAAACTACAAGCTGAAGGGGCGGGTACAGGTTCCCTACACAAGTGAACCTGAGAAACAAAGAAAGAAATGGATTCTCTTTTGGACCCCAGAGAGAGTCAGTAGAAAATAGCACTATCTAGCCACCGTTAATTCTTTTTGTTTGGTTTCAGCAGTGCTCAGGCATAGATTTCGTGGTGCAGCAACTTCCTTCTCATTTCCTCTCACCTCAACAAATGAATTGCTGTAATAATATGCGTCTGGGCTTTTAAAATCATTGCTTTTTATGATGTTCACGAATGTAAAGAAGTAATAACCACCTAAGGAGGGAAGTTTGGACCCTCAAATAAACACTTCACTCCACAACACACTCTTTGTTCCCAACTGCTCCTGTCCAGAAATAGGTGTTCCTTTATATTTGTCCCTCCACCTATCAGCAGTGATCACGCCAATGTCCCTCAAACATGGTGGTGTGCAAAGAACCAAGTACACTTTTCTTTCGACAACCGGACCAGACGAAGGATACTTGTGGTCTTCAGGGATCACTTACTCACTGAATGTGGCTAAATAAAGTCACCAAGTGAGCAGGAAGTATAAGAGGACAGAGGACAGAGATACAGGTTCAAGTCCTTTCACCTCCATTTACTGGTTTTGTAAGCACACGCGGCTGACTCTACCTGAAAGTGTATCGGTGAACACAGTGCTCTCCTTATGGCTTAGCTACCTTGCAAGATTTCTGGAAGCATAATGTAGGAAAGAGACATAGGCTATGTTGTTAACTGTTCTGTACAGAAGGATAGATGGGCAGACAAAAAGATGATGGATTCATAGATAGATAGGTACACAGATGACAGATGAAAGATAGATAGATAGGTACATAGATTAATAGATGATAGACATCATAGATAGATGATAGGAAGATAGATAGATACATAGATAAATACATACATACATACATACATACATACATAGACAGACAGACCATTAGATAGATAGATACAGATACATATCGATTGACACAAAGCTACTGTTCATAACCAGGAGTTGAATGGTGAATAACATAGCTAAACTACAAACAAGAAGGAAGAATGAAATCCAGTTTAAAAAGTGCAGTAAGCAGCCTTAAGAAGAAAACAAATACTACCATTTGCAATGACCTGGATGGAGCTAGACGGTAGTATGTTCAGACAAATAGTCCAGGAGTAGAAAGACAAGTACCAAGTGTTTTCACTCATGTGTGGAGTATAACAACAAAGAAAAACTGAAGGAAAAAAACAGCAGCAGACTCACAGAACCCGAGAGTTGACTAAAAGTTACCAAAGGGAAAAGGACTGGGCAGGGTGGGTCTGAAGGGAGGGATAAGTGTGAGGAGAAAGAATGGGGGCATTAGTTTTAGCATGTATAATGCTTGGGGTCGAGGGGGCATGAGGAGTGCTGTTCAACGCAGGGAAGGCTAGTAGAGATCATATAACATCTTACTACTCACTGATGGAGAGCGACTGTAACGGGGTCTGTTGGGAGGGACATGGTGAAGGGGTCTACAGCATCCAACTACGCAGATCGAGAGCGACTGAAGAGGTTTTTCAGGGGTACTTGGTGAAGGGGGGTGCATAGTAAACATAATGTTCTTCAAGTGATTTTAGCTTAATGATAAAAAAAAATTCTTTAAGTGCAATAAGTGCACAGCTCTAAATCATCAGAATAAAAGGTCAGGCACTGAGTGCAGCAAACAAAAGACACAGGGTTAAAAGAAGGGATGAAATCTCAAGACACCTACGTGCATACTTACAGGAGACTCACTTGAGATCCAAGGACACAGACAAACTACAAGCCGAAGGTGTGTGGACAAGTACACTGCACGAGTGAAACTGAAAAACAAACAATCAAACAAATGGATTCTGTTTGAGTCCCGTGAGACTGTCAGAAGAAAATAGCCCTTTCTGGCCACCATGAATTCTTTTTGTTTGGTTTCAGCCGTTCCCAGCCATTGATTTAGTGGTGCAGCAACATACTTCTCATTTTCTCTCACCTCAACAACTGAGTTGCTGTAATAATAAGCATCTGGGCCTTTGAAATCAGTGGATTTTATGATGTTCACGAATGTGAAGATCTAATAACTACCTAAAGAGGGATGTTTGGACACTCAAATAAACTCGTCACCCCACAATACACTCTTAGCTCCCAACTGTTCATGTCTAGAAATTGGTGTTCCTTTTTATTTGACCCTCCGTCCTATCGGTGGTGATCACGCTGTGGTCCTTCAAACATGGTGGTGAGCAAAGCAGCAAGTTTACTTTTCTCGTGCAACAGGCCCAGAGGAATGATACTTGTGGTCTTCAGGGAGCACTTAGTCAAAGAATGTGGCTAAATACAGATAGCAAGTTAGAAGGAGATGAAAGAGGACAGAGGATAGAGACACGGGATCAAGTCCCGGCACAACCATTTCCTGGTTTTTTAGGTACACGCGGCCGACTCGAACTGCAAGTGTCTCGGTAAACCCAGTGCTCTATCTACAGCCTAGATACTTTGCAGGACTTTTGGAAGCATAGTGTAGGAATGTGATATAGGATAATTGGTTAACTGTTCTGTACACAAGGACAGATGGGCAGACAAAAAGATGATTGATTGAGTGATTGATAAATAGATAGACAGACAGATAGATAGATATAGGTACATATCGATTAACACAAAGCTACTGCTCATAACAAGGAGAGCAATGGTGAAAGCACATAGCAAAACTACAAACAAAAAAGAAGAATGAAATCCAGTTTAAAAAGTGCAGTAAGCAGCCATAAGAAGAAAACAAATCCTATCATTTGCAATAACGTGGATGGAGCTAGAGGGTATTATGCTCAGTCAAATAGGCCAGGCGGAGAAATACATGTACCAAATGATTTCACTCATGTGTGGAGTATGATAACAAAGAAAAACTGAAGGAAAAGACAGCAGCAGACTCACAGAACCCGAGAGTGGACTGACAGTTACCAAAGAGAAAGGGACTGGGTAGGGTTTGTGGGAAGGAAGTAATAAGTGCGGGGAAAAAGAATGGGGGCATTAGGATTAGCATGTATAATGTGTAGGGTGGGGTGTCATGGGTAGGGCTGTACAACACAGAGAAGACATGTAGTGATTCTACAGCATCTTAGTACATGCTGACGGAGAGTGGCTGTAAATGGGATTTGGGGTGACTTGGTGAAGAGGGTAGACAGAATAACATAATTTTCTGCATGTGATTGTATATTAATGAGAACAAAAAGAATTTCAAAGTGCAGAAAGAGCACAGCTCTCAAATATCAGAATAAAAGTACAGGCTTTGAGTGCTCCAATCAAAAGACACAGGGTTAGAAGAACTGATGAAAACTCAAGACCACCTACGTGCTCCGTTACTGGAGACTCACTTGAGATCCAAGGACACAGAGAAACTACAAGCTGAAGGGGCGGGTACAGGTTCCCTACACAAGTGAACCTGAGAAACAAAGAAAGAAATGGATTCTCTTTTGGACCCCAGAGAGAGTCAGTAGAAAATAGCACTATCTAGCCACCGTGAATTCTTTTTGTTTGGTTTCAGCAGTGCTCAGGCATAGATTTCGTGGTGCAGCAACTTCCTTCTCATTTCCTCTCACCTCAACAAATGAATTGCTGTAATAATATGCGTCTGGGCTTTTAAAATCATTGCTTTTTATGATGTTCACGAATGTAAAGAAGTAATAACCACCTAAGGAGGGAAGTTTGGACCCTCAAATAAACACTTCACTCCACAACACACTCTTTGTTCCCAACTGCTCCTGTCCAGAAATAGGTGTTCCTTTATATTTGTCCCTCCACCTATCAGCAGTGATCACGCCAATGTCCCTCAAACATGGTGGTGTGCAAAGAACCAAGTACACTTTTCTTTCGACAACCGGACAAGACGAAGGATACTTGTGGTCTTCAGGGATCACTTACTCACTGAATGTGGCTAAATAAAGTCACCAAGTGAGCAGGAAGTATAAGAGGACAGAGGACAGAGATACAGGTTCAAGTCCTTTCACCTCCATTTACTGGTTTTGTAAGCACACGCGGCTGACTCTACCTGAAAGTGTATCGGTGAACACAGTGCTCTCCTTATGGCTTAGCTACCTTGCAAGATTTCTGGAAGCATAATGTAGGAAAGAGACATAGGCTATGTTGTTAACTGTTCTGTACAGAAGGATAGATGGGCAGACAAAAAGATGATGGATTCATAGATAGATAGGTACACAGATGACAGATGAAAGATAGATAGATAGGTACATAGATTAATAGATGATAGACATCATAGATAGATGATAGGAAGATAGATAGATACATAGATAAATACATACATACATACATACATACATACATAGACAGACAGACCATTAGATAGATAGATACAGATACATATCGATTGACACAAAGCTACTGTTCATAACCAGGAGTTGAATGGTGAATAACATAGCTAAACTACAAACAAGAAGGAAGAATGAAATCCAGTTTAAAAAGTGCAGTAAGCAGCCTTAAGAAGAAAACAAATACTACCATTTGCAATGACCTGGATGGAGCTAGACGGTAGTATGTTCAGACAAATAGTCCAGGAGTAGAAAGACAAGTACCAAGTGTTTTCACTCATGTGTGGAGTATAACAACAAAGAAAAACTGAAGGAAAAAAACAGCAGCAGACTCACAGAACCCGAGAGTTGACTAAAAGTTACCAAAGGGAAAAGGACTGGGCAGGGTGGGTCTGAAGGGAGGGATAAGTGTGAGGAGAAAGAATGGGGGCATTATTTTTAGCATGTATAATTCTTGGGGTCGAGGGGGCATGAGGAGTGCTGTTCAACGCAGGGAAGGCTAGTAGAGATCATATAACATCTTACTACTCACTGATGGAGAGCGACTGTAACGGGGTCTGTTGGGAGGGACATGGTGAATGGGTCTACAGCATCCAACTACGCAGATCGAGAGCGACTGAAGAGGTTTTTCAGGGGTACTTGGTGAAGGGGGGTGCATAGTAAACATAATGTTCTTCAAGTGATTTTAGCTTAATGATAAAAAAAATTCTTTAAGTGCAATAAGTGCACAGCTCTAAATCATCAGAATAAAAGGTCAGGCACTGAGTGCAGCAAACAAAAGACACAGGGTTAAAAGAAGGGATGAAATCTAAAGACACCTACGTGCTTACTTACAGGAGACTCACTTGAGATCCAAGGACAGAGACAAACTACAAGCCGAAGGTGTGTGGACAAGTACACTGCACGAGTGAAACTGAAAAACAAACAAACAAATGGATTCTGTTTGAGTCCCCAGAGACTGTCAGAAGAAAATAGCCCTATCTGGCAACCGTGAATTCTTTTTGTTTGGTTTCAGCCGTTCCCAGCCATTGATTTAGTGGTGCAGCAACATACTTCTCATTTTCTCTCACCTCAACAACTGAGTTGCTGTAATAATAAGCATCTGGGCCTTTGAAATCAGTGGATTTTATGATGTTCACGAATGTGAAGATCTAATAACTACCTAAAGAGGGATGTTTGGACACTCAAATAAACTCGTCACCCCACAATACACTCTTAGCTCCCAACTGCTCATGTCTAGAAATTGGTGTTCCTTTTTATTTGACCCTCCGTCCTATCGGAGGTGATCACGCTGAGGTCCTTCAAACATGGTGGTGAGCAAAGCAGCAAGTTTACTTTTCTCGTGACAACAGGCCCAGAGGAATGATACTTGTGGTCTTCAGGGAGCACTTAGTCAAAGAATGTGGCTAAATACAGATAGCAAGTTAGAAGGAGATGAAAGAGGACAGAGGATAGAGACACGGGATCAAGTGCCGGCACAACCATTTCCTGGTTTTTTAGGTACACGCGGCCGACTCGAACTGCAAGTGTCTCGGTAAACCCAGTGCTCTATCTACAGCCTAGATACTTTGCAGGACTTTTGGAAGCATAGTGTAGGAAAGTGATATAGGATAATTGGTTAACTGTTCTGTACACAAGGACAGATGGGCAGACAAAAAGATGATTGATTGAGTGATTGATAAATAGATAGACAGACAGATAGATAGATATAGGTACATATCGATTAACACAAAGCTACTGCTCATAACAAGGAGAGCAATGGTGAAAGCACATATCAAAACTACAAACAAAAAAGAAGAATGAAATCCAGTTTAAAAAGTGCAGTAAGCAGCCATAAGAAGAAAACAAATCCTATCATTTGCAATAACGTGGATGGAGCTAGAGGGTATTATGCTCAGTCAAATAGGCCAGGCGGAGAAATACATGTACCAAATGATTTCACTCATGTGTGGAGTATGATAACAAAGAAAAACTGAAGGAAAAGACAGCAGCAGACTCACAGAACCCGAGAGTGGACTGACAGTTACCAAAGAGAAAGGGACTGGGTAGGGTTTGTGGGAAGGAAGTAATAAGTGCGGGGAAAAAGAATGGGGGCATTAGGATTAGCATGTATAATGTGTAGGGTGGGGTGTCGTGGGTAGGGCTGTACAACACAGAGAAGACATGTAGTGATTCTACAGCATCTTAGTACATGCTGACGGAGAGCGGCTGTAAATGGGATTTGGGGTGACTTGGTGAAGAGGGTAGACAGAATAACATAATTTTCTGCATGTGATTGTATATTAATGAGAACAAAAAGAATTTCAAAGTGCAGAAAGAGCACAGCTCTCAAATATCAGAATAAAAGTACAGGCTTTGAGTGCTCCAATCAAAAGACACAGGGTTAGAAGAACTGATGAAAACTCAAGACCACCTACGTGCTCCGTTACTGGAGACTCACTTGAGATCCAAGGACACAGACAAACTACAAGCTGAAGGGGCGGGGACAGGTTCCCTACACAAGTGAACCTGAGAAACAAAGAAAGAAATGGATTCTCTTTTGGACCCCAGAGAGAGTCAGTAGAAAATAGCACTATCTAGCCACCGTGAATTCTTTTTGTTTGGTTTCAGCAGTGCTCAGGCATAGATTTCGTGGTGCAGCAACTTCCTTCTCATTTCCTCTCACCTCAACAAATGAATTGCTGTAATAATATGCGTCTGGGCTTTTAAAATCATTGCTTTTTATGATGTTCACGAATGTAAAGAAGTAATAACCACCTAAGGAGGGAAGTTTGGACCCTCAAATAAACACTTCACTCCACAACACACTCTTTGTTCCCAACTGCTCCTGTCCAGAAATAGGTGTTCCTTTATATTTGTCCCTCCACCTATCAGCAGTGATCACGCCAATGTCCCTCAAACATGGTGGTGTGCAAAGAACCAAGTACACTTTTCTTTCGACAACCGGACCAGACGAAGGATACTTGTGGTCTTCAGGGATCACTTACTCACTGAATGTGGCTAAATAAAGTCACCAAGTGAGCAGGAAGTATAAGAGGACAGAGGACAGAGATACAGGTTCAAGTCCTTTCACCTCCATTTACTGGTTTTGTAAGCACACGCGGCTGACTCTACCTGAAAGTGTATCGGTGAACACAGTGCTCTCCTTATGGCTTAGCTACCTTGCAAGATTTCTGGAAGCATAATGTAGGAAAGAGACATAGGCTATGTTGTTAACTGTTCTGTACAGAAGGATAGATGGGCAGACAAAAAGATGATGGATTCATAGATAGATAGGTACATAGATTAATAGATGATAGACATCATAGATAGATGATAGGAAGATAGATAGATACATAGATAAATACATACATACATACATACATACATACATAGACAGACAGACCATTAGATAGATAGATACAGATACATATCGATTGACACAAAGCTACTGTTCATAACCAGGAGTTGAATGGTGAATAACATAGCTAAACTACAAACAAGAAGGAAGAATGAAATCCAGTTTAAAAAGTGCAGTAAGCAGCCTTAAGAAGAAAACAAATACTACCATTTGCAATGACCTGGATGGAGCTAGACGGTAGTATGTTCAGACAAATAGTCCAGGAGTAGAAAGACAAGTACCAAGTGTTTACACTCATGTGTGGAGTATAACAACAAAGAAAAACTGAAGGAAAAAAACAGCAGCAGACTCACAGAACCCGAGAGTTGACTAAAAGTTACCAAAGGGAAAAGGACTGGGCAGGGTGGGTCTGAAGGGAGGGATAAGTGTGAGGAGAAAGAATGGGGGCATTAGTTTTAGCATGTATAATGCTTGGGGTCGAGGGGGCATGAGGAGTGCTGTTCAACGCAGGGAAGGCTAGTAGAGATCATATAACATCTTACTACTCACTGATGGAGAGCGAATGTAACGGGGTCTGTTGGGAGGGACATGGTGAAGGGGTCTACAGCATCCAACTACGCAGATCGAGAGCGACTGAAGAGGTTTTTCAGGGGTACTTGGTGAAGGGGTGTGCATAGTAAACATAATGTTCTTCAAGTGATTTTAGCTTAATGATAAAAAAAAATTCTTTAAGTGCAATAAGTGCACAGCTCTAAATCATCAGAATAAAAGGTCAGGCACTGAGTGCAGCAAACAAAAGACACAGGGTTAAAAGAAGGGATGAAATCTCAAGACACCTACGTGCATACTTACAGGAGACTCACTTGAGATCCAAGGACACAGACAAACTACAAGCCGAAGGTGTGTGGACAAGTACACTGCACGAGTGAAACTGAAAAACAAACAATCAAACAAATGGATTCTGTTTGAGTCCCCTGAGACAGTCAGAAGAAAATAGCCCTTTCTGGCCACCATGAATTCTTTTTGTTTGGTTTCAGCCGTTCCCAGCCATTGATTTAGTGGTGCAGCAACATACTTCTCATTTTCTCTCACCTCAACAACTGAGTTGCTGTAATAATAAGCATCTGGGCCTTTGAAATCAGTGGATTTTATGATGTTCACGAATGTGAAGATCTAATAACTACCTAAAGAGGGATGTTTGGACACTCAAATAAACTCGTCACCCCACAATACACTCTTAGCTCCCAACTGCTCATGTCTAGAAATTGGTGTTCCTTTTTATTTGACCCTCCGTCCTATCGGTGGTGATCACGCTGTGGTCCTTCAAACATGGTGGTGAGCAAAGCAGCAAGTTTACTTTTCTCGTGCAACAGGCCCAGAGGAATGATACTTGTGGTCTTCAGGGAGCACTTAGTCAAAGAATGTGGCTAAATACAGATAGCAAGTTAGAAGGAGATGAAAGAGGACAGAGGATAGAGACACGGGATCAAGTCCCGGCACAACCATTTCCTGGTTTTTTAGGTACACGCGGCCGACTCGAACTGCAAGTGTCTCGGTAAACCCAGTGCTCTATCTACAGCCTAGATACTTTGCAGGACTTTTGGAAGCATAGTGTAGGAAAGTGATATAGGATAATTGGTTAACTGTTCTGTACACAAGGACAGATGGGCAGACAAAAAGATGATTGATTGAGTGATTGATAAATAGATAGACAGACAGATAGATAGATATAGGTACATATCGATTAACACAAAGCTACTGCTCATAACAAGGAGAGCAATGGTGAAAGCACATAGCAAAACTACAAACAAAAAAGAAGAATGAAATCCAGTTTAAAAAGTGCAGTAAGCAGCCATAAGAAGAAAACAAATCCTATCATTTGCAATAACGTGGATGGAGCTAGAGGGTATTATGCTCAGTCAAATAGGCCAGGCGGAGAAATACATGTACCAAATGATTTCACTCATGTGTGGAGTATGATAACAAAGAAAAACTGAAGGAAAAGACAGCAGCAGACTCACAGAACCCGAGAGTGGACTGACAGTTACCAAAGAGAAAGGGACTGGGTAGGGTTTGTGGGAAGGAAGTAATAAGTGCGGGGAAAAAGAATGGGGGCATTAGGATTAGCATGTATAATGTGTAGGGTGGGGTGTCATGGGTAGGGCTGTACAACACAGAGAAGACATGTAGTGATTCTACAGCATCTTAGTACATGCTGACGGAGAGTGGCTGTAAATGGGATTTGGGGTGACTTGGTGAAGAGGGTAGACAGAATAACATAATTTTCTGCATGTGATTGTATATTAATGAGAACAAAAAGAATTTCAAAGTGCAGAAAGAGCACAGCTCTCAAATATCAGAATAAAAGTACAGGCTTTGAGTGCTCCAATCAAAAGACACAGGGTTAGAAGAACTGATGAAAACTCAAGACCACCTACGTGCTCCGTTACTGGAGACTCACTTGAGATCCAAGGACACAGAGAAACTACAAGCTGAAGGAGCGGGTACAGGTTCCCTACACAAGTGAACCTGAGAAACAAAGAAAGAAATGGATTCTCTTTTGGACCCCAGAGAGAGTCAGTAGAAAATAGCACTATCTAGCCACCGTGAATTCTTTTTGTTTGGTTTCAGCAGTGCTCAGGCATAGATTTCGTGGTGCAGCAACTTCCTTCTCATTTCCTCTCACCTCAACAAATGAATTGCTGTAATAATATGCGTCTGGGCTTTTAAAATCATTGCTTTTTATGATGTTCACGAATGTAAAGAAGTAATAACCACCTAAGGAGGGAAGTTTGGACCCTCAAATAAACACTTCACTCCAAAACACACTCTTTGTTCCCAACTGCTCCTGTCCAGAAATAGGTGTTCCTTTATATTTGTCCCTCCACCTATCAGCAGTGATCACGCCAATGTCCCTCAAACATGGTGGTGTGCAAAGAACCAAGTACACTTTTCTTTCGACAACCGGACAAGACGAAGGATACTTGTGGTCTTCAGGGATCACTTACTCACTGAATGTGGCTAAATAAAGTCACCAAGTGAGCAGGAAGTATAAGAGGACAGAGGACAGAGATACAGGTTCAAGTCCTTTCACCTCCATTTACTGGTTTTGTAAGCACACGCGGCTGACTCTACCTGAAAGTGTATCGGTGAAAACAGTGCTCTCCTTATGGCTTAGCTACCTTGCAAGATTTCTGGAAGCATAATGTAGGAAAGAGACATAGGCTATGTTGTTAACTGTTCTGCACAGAAGGATAGATGGGCAGACAAAAAGATGATGGATTCATAGATAGATAGGTACACAGATGACAGATGAAAGATAGATAGATAGGTACATAGATTAATAGATGATAGACATCATAGATAGATGATAGGAAGATAGATAGATACATAGATAAATACATACATACATACATACATACATACATAGACAGACAGACCATTAGATAGATAGATACAGATACATATCGATTGACACAAAGCTACTGTTCATAACCAGGAGTTGAATGGTGAATAACATAGCTAAACTACAAACAAGAAGGAAGAATGAAATCCAGTTTAAAAAGTGCAGTAAGCAGCCTTAAGAAGAAAACAAATACTACCATTTGCAATGACCTGGATGGAGCTAGACGGTAGTATGTTCAGACAAATAGTCCAGGAGTAGAAAGACAAGTACCAAGTGTTTTCACTCATGTGTGGAGTATAACAACAAAGAAAAACTGAAGGAAAAAAACAGCAGCAGACTCACAGAACCCGAGAGTTGACTAAAAGTTACCAAAGGGAAAAGGACTGGGCAGGGTGGGTCTGAAGGGAGGGATAAGTGTGAGGAGAAAGAATGGGGGCATTAGTTTTAGCATGTATAATGCTTGGGGTCGAGGGGGCATGAGGAGTGCTGTTCAACGCAGGGAAGGCTAGTAGAGATCATATAACATCTTACTACTCACTGATGGAGAGCGAATGTAACGGGGTCTGTTGGGAGGGACATGGTGAAGGGGTCTACAGCATCCAACTACGCAGATCGAGAGCGACTGAAGAGGTTTTTCAGGGGTACTTGGTGAAGGGGGGTGCATAGTAAACATAATGTTCTTCAAGTGATTTTAGCTTAATGATAAAAAAAAATTCTTTAAGTGCAATAAGTGCACAGCTCTAAATCATCAGAATAAAAGGTCAGGCACTGAGTGCAGCAAACAAAAGACACAGGGTTAAAAGAAGGGATGAAATCTCAAGACACCTACGTGCATACTTACAGGAGACTCACTTGAGATCCAAGGACACAGACAAACTACAAGCCGAAGGTGTGTGGACAAGTACACTGCACGAGTGAAACTGAAAAACAAACAATCAAACAAATGGATTCTGTTTGAGTCCCCTGAGACTGTCAGAAGAAAATAGCCCTTTCTGGCCACCATGAATTCTTTTTGTTTGGTTTCAGCCGTTCCCAGCCATTGATTTAGTGGTGCAGCAACATACTTCTCATTTTCTCTCACCTCAACAACTGAGTTGCTGTAATAATAAGCATCTGGGCCTTTGAAATCAGTGGATTTTATGATGTTCACGAATGTGAAGATCTAATAACTACCTAAAGAGGGATGTTTGGACACTCAAATAAACTCGTCACCCCACAATACACTCTTAGCTCCCAACTGCTCATGTCTAGAAATTGGTGTTCCTTTTTATTTGACCCTCCGTCCTATCGGTGGTGATCACGCTGTGGTCCTTCAAACATGGTGGTGAGCAAAGCAGCAAGTTTACTTTTCTCGTGCAACAGGCCCAGAGGAATGATACTTGTGGTCTTCAGGGAGCACTTAGTCAAAGAATGTGGCTAAATACAGATAGCAAGTTAGAAGGAGATGAAAGAGGACAGAGGATAGAGACACGGGATCAAGTCCCGGCACAACCATTTCCTGGTTTTTTAGGTACACGCGGCCGACTCGAACTGCAAGTGTCTCGGTAAACCCAGTGCTCTATCTACAGCCTAGATACTTTGCAGGACTTTTGGAAGCATAGTGTAGGAAAGTGATATAGGATAATTGGTTAACTGTTCTGTACACAAGGACAGATGGGCAGACAAAAAGATGATTGATTGAGTGATTGATAAATAGATAGACAGACAGATAGATAGATATAGGTACATATCGATTAACACAAAGCTACTGCTCATAACAAGGAGAGCAATGGTGAAAGCACATAGCAAAACTACAAACAAAAAAGAAGAATGAAATCCAGTTTAAAAAGGGCAGTAAGCAGCCTTAAGAAGAAAACAAATCCTATCATTTGCAATAACGTGGATGGAGCTAGAGGGTATTATGCTCAGTCAAATAGGCCAGGCGGAGAAATACATGTACCAAATGATTTCACTCATGTGTGGAGTATGATAACAAAGAAAAACTGAAGGAAAAGACAGCAGCAGACTCACAGAACCCGAGAGTGGACTGACAGTTACCAAAGAGAAAGGGACTGGGTAGGGTTTGTGGGAAGGAAGTAATAAGTGCGGGGAAAAAGAATGGGGGCATTAGGATTAGCATGTATAATGTGTAGGGTGGGGTGTCATGGGTAGGGCTGTACAACACAGAGAAGACATGTAGTGATTCTACAGCATCTTAGTACATGCTGACGGAGAGTGGCTGTAAATGGGATTTGGGGTGACTTGGTGAAGAGGGTAGACAGAATAACATAATTTTCTGCATGTGATTGTATATTAATGAGAACAAAAAGAATTTCAAAGTGCAGAAAGAGCACAGCTCTCAAATATCAGAATAAAAGTACAGGCTTTGAGTGCTCCAATCAAAAGACACAGGGTTAGAAGAACTGATGAAAACTCAAGACCACCTACGTGCTCCGTTACTGGAGACTCACTTGAGATCCAAGGACACAGAGAAACTACAAGCTGAAGGGGCGGGTACAGGTTCCCTACACAAGTGAACCTGAGAAACAAAGAAAGAAATGGATTCTCTTTTGGACCCCAGAGAGAGTCAGTAGAAAATAGCACTATCTAGCCACCGTGAATTCTTTTTGTTTGGTTTCAGCAGTGCTCAGGCATAGATTTCGTGGTGCAGCAACTTCCTTCTCATTTCCTCTCACCTCAACAAATGAATTGCTGTAATAATATGCGTCTGGGCTTTTAAAATCATTGCTTTTTATGATGTTCACGAATGTAAAGAAGTAATAACCACCTAAGGAGGGAAGTTTGGACCCTCAAATAAACACTTCACTCCACAACACACTCTTTGTTCCCAACTGCTCCTGTCCAGAAATAGGTGTTCCTTTATATTTGTCCCTCCACCTATCAGCAGTGATCACGCCAATGTCCCTCAAACATGGTGGTGTGCAAAGAACCAAGTACACTTTTCTTTCGACATCCGGAGCAGACGAAGGATACTTGTGGTCTTCAGGGATCACTTACTCACTGAATGTGGCTAAATAAAGTCACCAAGTGAGCAGGAAGTATAAGAGGACAGAGGACAGAGATACAGGTTCAAGTCCTTTCACCTCCATTTACTGGTTTTGTAAGCACACGCGGCTGACTCTACCTGAAAGTGTATCGGTGAACACAGTGCTCTCCTTATGGCTTAGCTACCTTGCAAGATTTCTGGAAGCATAATGTAGGAAAGAGACATAGGCTATGTTGTTAACTGTTCTGTACAGAAGGATAGATGGGCAGACAAAAAGATGATGGATTCATAGATAGATAGGTACACAGATGACAGATGAAAGATAGATAGATAGGTACATAGATTAATAGATGATAGACATCATAGATAGATGATAGGAAGATAGATAGATACATAGATAAATACATACATACATACATACATACATACATAGACAGACAGACCATTAGATAGATAGATACAGATACATATCGATTGACACAAAGCTACTGTTCATAACCAGGAGTTGAATGGTGAATAACATAGCTAAACTACAAACAAGAAGGAAGAATGAAATCCAGTTTAAAAAGTGCAGTAAGCAGCCTTAAGAAGAAAACAAATACTACCATTTGCAATGACCTGGATGGAGCTAGACGGTAGTATGTTCAGACAAATAGTCCAGGAGTAGAAAGACAAGTACCAAGTGTTTTCACTCATGTGTGGAGTATAACAACAAAGAAAAACTGAAGGAAAAAAACAGCAGCAGACTCACAGAACCCGAGAGTTGACTAAAAGTTACCAAAGGGAAAAGGACTGGGCAGGGTGGGTCTGAAGGGAGGGATAAGTGTGAGGAGAAAGAATGGGGGCATTATTTTTAGCATGTATAATTCTTGGGGTCGAGGGGGCATGAGGAGTGCTGTTCAACGCAGGGAAGGCTAGTAGAGATCATATAACATCTTACTACTCACTGATGGAGAGCGACTGTAACGGGGTCTGTTGGGAGGGACATGGTGAAGGGGTCTACAGCATCAAACTACGCAGATCGAGAGCGACTGAAGAGGTTTTTCAGGGGTACTTGGTGAAGGGGGGTGCATAGTAAACATAATGTTCTTCAAGTGATTTTAGCTTAATGATAAAAAAAATTCTTTAAGTGCAATAAGTGCACAGCTCTAAATCATCAGAATAAAAGGTCAGGCACTGAGTGCAGCAAACAAAAGACACAGGGTTAAAAGAAGGGATGAAATCTCAAGACACCTACGTGCTTACTTACAGGAGACTCACTTGAGATCCAAGGACACAGACAAACTACAAGCCGAAGGTGTGTGGACAAGTACACTGCACGAGTGAAACTGAAAAACAAACAATCAAACAAATGGATTCTGTTTGAGTCCCCTGAGACTGTCAGAAGAAAATAGCCCTATCTGGCCACCGTGAATTCTTTTTGTTTGGTTTCAGCCGTTCCCAGCCATTGATTTAGTGGTGCAGCAACATACTTCTCATTTTCTCTCACCTCAACAACTGAGTTGCTGTAATAATAAGCATCTGGGCCTTTGAAATCAGTGGATTTTATGATGTTCACGAATGTGAAGATCTAATAACTACCTAAAGAGGGATGTTTGGACACTCAAATAAACTCGTCACCCCACAATACACTCTTAGCTCCCAACTGCTCATGTCTAGAAATTGGTGTTCCTTTTTATTTGACCCTCCGTCCTATCGGAGGTGATCACGCTGAGGTCCTTCAAACATGGTGGTGAGCAAAGCAGCAAGTTTACTTTTCTCGTGACAACAGGCCCAGAGGAATGATACTTGTGGTCTTCAGGGAGCACTTAGTCAAAGAATGTGGCTAAATACAGATAGCAAGTTAGAAGGAGAAGAAAGAGGACAGAGGATAGAGACACGGGATCAAGTGCCGGCACAACCATTTCCTGGTTTTTTAGGTACACGCGGCCGACTCGAACTGCAAGTGTCTCGGTAAACCCAGTGCTCTATCTACAGCCTAGATACTTTGCAGGACTTTTGGAAGCATAGTGTAGGAAAGTGATATAGGATAATTGGTTAACTGTTCTGTACACAAGGACAGATGGGCAGACAAAAAGATGATTGATTGAGTGATTGATAAATAGATAGACAGACAGATAGATAGATATAGGTACATATCGATTAACACAAAGCTACTGCTCATAACAAGGAGAGCAATGGTGAAAGCACATATCAAAACTACAAACAAAAAAGAAGAATGAAATCCAGTTTAAAAAGTGCAGTAAGCAGCCATAAGAAGAAAACAAATCCTATCATTTGCAATAACGTGGATGGAGCTAGACGGTATTATGCTCAGTCAAATAGGCCAGGCGGAGAAATACATGTACCAAATGATTTCACTCATGTGTGGAGTATGATAACAAAGAAAAACTGAAGGAAAAGACAGCAGCAGACTCACAGAACCCGAGAGTGGACTGACAGTTACCAAAGAGAAAGGGACTGGGTAGGGTTTGTGGGAAGGAAGTAATAAGTGCGGGGAAAAAGAATGGGGGCATTAGGATTAGCATGTATAATGTGTAGGGTGGGGTGTCGTGGGTAGGGCTGTACAACACAGAGAAGACATGTAGTGATTCTACAGCATCTTAGTACATGCTGACGGAGAGCGGCTGTAAATGGGATTTGGGGTGACTTGGTGAAGAGGGTAGACAGAATAACATAATTTTCTGCATGTGATTGTATATTAATGAGAACAAAAAGAATTTCAAAGTGCAGAAAGAGCACAGCTCTCAAATATCAGAATAAAAGTACAGGCTTTGAGTGCTCCAATCAAAAGACACAGGGTTAGAAGAACTGATGAAAACTCAAGACCACCTACGTGCTCCGTTACTGGAGACTCACTTGAGATCCAAGGACACAGACAAACTACAAGCTGAAGGGGCGGGGACAGGTTCCCTACACAAGTGAACCTGAGAAACAAAGAAAGAAATGGATTCTCTTTTGGACCCCAGAGAGAGTCAGTAGAAAATAGCACTATCTAGCCACCGTGAATTCTTTTTGTTTGGTTTCAGCAGTGCTCAGGCATAGATTTCGTGGTGCAGCAACTTCCTTCTCATTTCCTCTCACCTCAACAAATGAATTGCTGTAATAATATGCGTCTGGGCTTTTAAAATCATTGCTTTTTATGATGTTCACGAATGTAAAGAAGTAATAACCACCTAAGGAGGGAAGTTTGGACCCTCAAATAAACACTTCACTCCACAACACACTCTTTGTTCCCAACTGCTCCTGTCCAGAAATAGGTGTTCCTTTATATTTGTCCCTCCACCTATCAGCAGTGATCACGCCAATGTCCCTCAAACATGGTGGTGTGCAAAGAACCAAGTACACTTTTCTTTCGACAACCGGACCAGACGAAGGATACTTGTGGTCTTCAGGGATCACTTACTCACTGAATGTGGCTAAATAAAGTCACCAAGTGAGCAGGAAGTATAAGAGGACAGAGGACAGAGATACAGGTTCAAGTCCTTTCACCTCCATTTACTGGTTTTGTAAGCACACGCGGCTGACTCTACCTGAAAGTGTATCGGTGAACACAGTGCTCTCCTTATGGCTTAGCTACCTTGCAAGATTTCTGGAAGCATAATGTAGGAAAGAGACATAGGCTATGTTGTTAACTGTTCTGTACAGAAGGATAGATGGGCAGACAAAAAGATGATGGATTCATAGATAGATAGGTACACAGATGACAGATGAAAGATAGATAGATAGGTACATAGATTAATAGATGATAGACATCATAGATAGATGATAGGAAGATAGATAGATACATAGATAAATACATACATACATACATACATACATACATAGACAGACAGACCATTAGATAGATAGATACAGATACATATCGATTGACACAAAGCTACTGTTCATAACCAGGAGTTGAATGGTGAATAACATAGCTAAACTACAAACAAGAAGGAAGAATGAAATCCAGTTTAAAAAGTGCAGTAAGCAGCCTTAAGAAGAAAACAAATACTACCATTTGCAATGACCTGGATGGAGCTAGACGGTAGTATGTTCAGACAAATAGTCCAGGAGTAGAAAGACAAGTACCAAGTGTTTTCACTCATGTGTGGAGTATAACAACAAAGAAAAACTGAAGGAAAAAAACAGCAGCAGACTCACAGAACCCGAGAGTTGACTAAAAGTTACCAAAGGGAAAAGGACTGGGCAGGGTGGGTCTGAAGGGAGGGATAAGTGTGAGGAGAAAGAATGGGGGCATTAGTTTTAGCATGTATAATGCTTGGGGTCGAGGGGGCATGAGGAGTGCTGTTCAACGCAGGGAAGGCTAGTAGAGATCATATAACATCTTACTACTCACTGATGGAGAGCGACTGTAACGGGGTCTGTTGGGAGGGACATGGTGAAGGGGTCTACAGCATCCAACTACGCAGATTGAGAGCGACTGAAGAGGTTTTTCAGGGGTACTTGGTGAAGGGGGGTGCATAGTAAACATAATGTTCTTCAAGTGATTTTAGCTTAATGATAAAAAAATTCTTTAAGTGCAATAAGTGCACAGCTCTAAATCATCAGAATAAAAGGTCAGGCACTGAGTGCAGCAAACAAAAGACACAGGGTTAAAAGAAGGGATGAAATCTCAAGACACCTACGTGCTTACTTACAGGAGACTCACTTGAGATCCAAGGACACAGACAAACTACAAGCCGAAGGTGTGTGAACAAGTACACTGCACGAGTGAAACTGAAAAACAAACAAACAAATGGATTCTGTTTGAGTCCCCTGAGACTGTCAGAAGAAAATAGCCCTATCTGGCAACCGTGAATTCTTTTTGTTTGGTTTCAGCCGTTCCCAGCCATTGATTTAGTGGTGCAGCAACATACTTCTCATTTTTTCTCACCTCAACAACTGAGTTGCTGTAATAATAAGCATCTGGGCCTTTGAAATCAGTGGATTTTATGATGTTCACGAAAGTGAAAATCTAATAACTACCTAAAGAGGGATGTTTGGACACTCAAATAAACTCGTCACCCCACAATACACTCTTAGCTCCCAACTGCTCATGTCTAGAAATTGGTGTTCCTTTTTATTTGACCCTCCGTCCTATCGGAGGTGATCACGCTGAGGTCCTTCAAACATGGTGGTGAGCAAAGCAGCAAGTTTACTTTTCTCGTGACAACAGGCCCAGAGGAATGATACTTGCGGTCTTCAGGGAGCACTTAGTCAAAGAACGTGACTAAATACCGATAGCAAGTTAGAAGGAGAAGAAAGAGGACAGAGGATAGAGACACGGGATCAAGTCCCGGCACAACCATTTCCTGGTTTTTTAGGTACACGCGGCCGACTCGAACTGCAAGTGTCTCGGTAAACCCAGTGCTCTATCTACAGCCTAGATACTTTGCAGGACTTTTGGAAGCATAGTGTAGGAAAGTGATATAGGATAATTGGTTAACTGTTCTGTACACAAGGACAGATGGTCAGACAAAAAGATGATTGATTGAGTGATTGATAAATAGATAGACAGACAGATAGATAGATATAGGTACATATCGATTAACACAAAGCTACTGCTCATAACAAGGAGAGCAATGGTGAAAGCACATAGCAAAACTACAAACAAAAAAGAAGAATGAAATCCAGTTTAAAAAGTGCAGTAAGCAGCCATAAGAAGAAAACAAATCCTATCATTTGCAATAACGTGGATGGAGCTAGAGGGTATTATGCTCAGTCAAATAGGCCAGGCGGAGAAATACATGTACCAAATGATTTCACTCATGTGTGGAGTATGATAACAAAGAAAAACTGAAGGAAAAGACAGCAGCAGACTCACAGAACCCGAGAGTGGACTGACAGTTACCAAAGAGAAAGGGACTGGGTAGGGTTTGTGGGAAGGAAGTAATAAGTGCGGGGAAAAAGAATGGGGGCATTAGGATTAGCATGTATAATGTGTAGGGTGGGGTGTCGTGGGTAGGGCTGTACAACACAGAGAAGACATGTAGTGATTCTACAGCATCTTAGTACATGCTGACGGAGAGCGGCTGTAAATGGGATTTGGGGTGACTTGGTGAAGAGGGTAGACAGAATAACATAATTTTCTGCATGTGATTGTATATTAATGAGAACAAAAAGAATTTCAAAGTGCAGAAAGAGCACAGCTCTCAAATATCAGAGTAAAAGTACAGGCTTTGAGTGCTCCAATCAAAAGACACAGGGTTAGAAGAACTGATGAAAACTCAAGACCACCTACGTGCTCCGTTACTGGAGACTCACTTGAGATCCAAGGACACAGACAAACTACAAGCTGAAGGGGCGGGGACAGGTTCCCTACACAAGTGAACCTGAGAAACAAAGAAAGAAATGGATTCTCTTTTGGACCCCAGAGAGAGTCAGTAGAAAATAGCACTATCTAGCCACCGTGAATTCTTTTTGTTTGGTTTCAGCAGTGCTCAGGCATAGATTTCGTGGTGCAGCAACTTCCTTCTCATTTCCTCTCACCTCAACAAATGAATTGCTGTAATAATATGCGTCTGGGCTTTTAAAATCATTGCTTTTTATGATGTTCACGAATGTAAAGAAGTAATAACCACCTAAGGAGGGAAGTTTGGACCCTCAAATAAACACTTCACTCCACAACACACTCTTTGTTCCCAACTGCTCCTGTCCAGAAATAGGTGTTCCTTTATATTTGTCCCTCCACCTATCAGCAGTGATCACGCCAATGTCCCTCAAACATGGTGGTGTGCAAAGAACCAAGTACACTTTTCTTTCGACAACCGGACCAGACGAAGGATACTTGTGGTCTTCAGGGATCACTTACTCACTGAATGTGGCTAAATAAAGTCACCAAGTGAGCAGGAAGTATAAGAGGACAGAGGACAGAGATACAGGTTCAAGTCCTTTCACCTCCATTTACTGGTTTTGTAAGCACACGCGGCTGACTCTACCTGAAAGTGTATCGGTGAACACAGTGCTCTCCTTATGGCTTAGCTACCTTGCAAGATTTCTGGAAGCATAATGTAGGAAAGAGACATAGGCTATGTTGTTAACTGTTCTGTACAGAAGGATAGATGGGCAGACAAAAAGATGATGGATTCATAGATAGATAGGTACACAGATGACAGATGAAAGATAGATAGATAGGTACATAGATTAATAGATGATAGACATCATAGATAGATGATAGGAAGATAGATAGATACATAGATAAATACATACATACATACATACATACATACATAGACAGACAGACCATTAGATAGATAGATACAGATACATATCGATTGACACAAAGCTACTGTTCATAACCAGGAGTTGAATGGTGAATAACATAGCTAAACTACAAACAAGAAGGAAGAATGAAATCCAGTTTAAAAAGTGCAGTAAGCAGCCTTAAGAAGAAAACAAATACTACCATTTGCAATGACCTGGATGGAGCTAGACGGTAGTATGTTCAGACAAATAGTCCAGGAGTAGAAAGACAAGTACCAAGTGTTTTCACTCATGTGTGGAGTATAACAACAAAGAAAAACTGAAGGAAAAAAACAGCAGCAGACTCACAGAACCCGAGAGTTGACTAAAAGTTACCAAAGGGAAAAGGACTGGGCAGGGTGGGTCTGAAGGGAGGGATAAGTGTGAGGAGAAAGAATGGGGGCATTAGTTTTAGCATGTATAATGCTTGGGGTCGAGGGGGCATGAGGAGTGCTGTTCAACGCAGGGAAGGCTAGTAGAGATCATATAACATCTTACTACTCACTGATGGAGAGCGACTGTAACGGGGTCTGTTGGGAGGGACATGGTGAAGGGGTCTATAGCATCCAACTACGCAGATTGAGAGCGACTGAAGAGGTTTTTCAGGGGTACTTGGTGAAGGGGGGTGCATAGTAAACATAATGTTCTTCAAGTGATTTTAGCTTAATGATAAAAAAAATTCTTTAAGTGCAATAAGTGCACAGCTCTAAATCATCAGAATAAAAGGTCAGGCACTGAGTGCAGCAAACAAAAGACACAGGGTTAAAAGAAGGGATGAAATCTCAAGACACCTACGTGCTTACTTACAGGAGACTCACTTGAGATCCAAGGACACAGACAAACTACAAGCCGAAGGTGTGTGGACAAGTACACTGCACGAGTGAAACTGAAAAACAAACAAACAAATGGATTCTGTTTGAGTCCCCTGAGACTGTCAGAAGAAAATAGCCCTATCTGGCAACCGTGAATTCTTTTTGTTTGGTTTCAGCCGTTTCCAGCCATTGATTTAGTGTTGCAGCAACATACTTCTCATTTTTTCTCACCTCAACAACTGAGTTGCTGTAATAATAAGCATCTGGGCCTTTGAAATCAGTGGATTTTATGATGTTCACGAATGTGAAGATCTAATAACTACCTAAAGAGGGATGTTTGGACACTCAAATAAACTCGTCACCCCACAATACACTCTTAGCTCCCAACTGCTCATGTCTAGAAATTGGTGTTCCTTTTTATTTGACCCTCCGTCCTATCGGAGGTGATCACGCTGAGGTCCTTCAAACATGGTGGTGAGCAAAGCAGCAAGTTTACTTTTCTCGTGACAACAGGCCCAGAGGAATGATACTTGCGGTCTTCAGGGAGCACTTAGTCAAAGAACTTGACTAAATACAGATAGCAAGTTAGAAGGAGAAGAAAGAGGACAGAGGATAGAGACACGGGATCAAGTGCCGGCACAACCATTTCCTGGTTTTTTAGGTACACGCGGCCGACTCGAACTGCAAGTGTCTCGGTAAACCCAGTGCTCTATCTACAGCCTAGATACTTTGCAGGACTTTTGGAAGCATAGTGTAGGAAAGTGATATAGGATAATTGGTTAACTGTTCTGTACACAAGGACAGATGGGCAGACAAAAAGATGATTGATTGAGTGATTGATAAATAGATAGACAGACAGATAGATAGATATAGGTACATATCGATTAACACAAAGCTACTGCTCATAGCAAGGAGAGCAATGGTGAAAGCACATAGCAAAACTACAAACAAAAAAGAAGAATGAAATCCAGTTTAAAAAGTGCAGTAAGCAGCCATAAGAAGAAAACAAATCCTATCATTTGCAATAACGTGGATGGAGCTAGAGGGTATTATGCTCAGTCAAATAGGCCAGGCGGAGAAATACATGTACCAAATGATTTCACTCATGTGTGGAGTATGATAACAAAGAAAAACTGAAGGAAAAGACAGCAGCAGACTCACAGAACCCGAGAGTGGACTAACAGTTACCAAAGAGAAAGGGACTGGGTAGGGTTTGTGGGAAGGGAGTAATAAGTGCGGGGACAAAGAATGGGGGCATTAGGATTAGCATGTATAATGTGTAGGGTGGGGTGTCATGGGTAGGGCTGTACAACACAGAGAAGACATGTAGTAATTCTACAGCATCTTAGTACATGCTGACGGAGAGCGGCTGTAAATGGGATTTGGGGTGACTTGGTGAAGAGGGTAGACAGAATAACATAATTTTCTGCATGTGATTGTATATTAATGAGAACAAAAAGAATTTCAAAGTGCAGAAAGAGCACAGCTCTCAAATATCAGAATAAAAGTACAGGCTTTGAGTGCTCCAATCAAAAGACACAGGGTTAGAAGAACTGATGAAAACTCAAGACCACCTACGTGCTCCGTTACTGGAGACTCCCTTGAGATCCAAGGACACAGACAAACTACAAGCTGAAGGGGCGGGGACAGGTTCCCTACACAAGTGAACCTGAGAAACAAAGAAAGAAATGGATTCTCTTTTGGACCCCAGAGAGAGTCAGTAGAAAATAGCACTATCTAGCCACCGTGAATTCTTTTTGTTTGGTTTCAGCAGTGCTCAGGCATAGATTTCGTGGTGCAGCAACTTCCTTCTCATTTCCTCTCACCTCAACAAATGAATTGCTGTAATAATATGCGTCTGGGCTTTTAAAATCATTGCTTTTTATGATGTTCACGAATGTAAAGAAGTAATAACCACCTAAGGAGGGAAGTTTGGACCCTCAAATAAACACTTCACTCCACAACACACTCTTTGTTCCCAACTGCTCCTGTCCAGAAATAGGTGTTCCTTTATATTTGTCCCTCCACCTATCAGCAGTGATCACGCCAATGTCCCTCAAACATGGTGGTGTGCAAAGAACCAAGTACACTTTTCTTTCGACAACCGGACCAGACGAAGGATACTTGTGGTCTTCAGGGATCACTTACTCACTGAATGTGGCTAAATAAAGTCACCAAGTGAGCAGGAAGTATAAGAGGACAGAGGACAGAGATACAGGTTCAAGTCCTTTCACCTCCATTTACTGGTTTTGTAAGCACACGCGGCTGACTCTACCTGAAAGTGTATCGGTGAACACAGTGCTCTCCTTATGGCTTAGCTACCTTGCAAGATTTCTGGAAGCATAATGTAGGAAAGAGACATAGGCTATGTTGTTAACTGTTCTGTACAGAAGGATAGATGGGCAGACAAAAAGATGATGGATTCATAGATAGATAGGTACATAGATTAATAGATGATAGACATCATAGATAGATGATAGGAAGATAGATAGATACATAGATACATACATACATACATACATACATACATAGACAGACAGACCATTAGATAGATAGATACAGATACATATCGATTGACACAAAGTTACTGTTCATAACCAGGAGTTGAATGGTGAATAACATAGCTAAACTACAAACAAGAAGGAAGAATGAAATCCAGTTTAAAAAGTGCAGTAAGCAGCCTTAAGAAGAAAACAAATACTACCATTTGCAATGACCTGGATGGAGCTAGACGGTAGTATGTTCAGACAAATAGTCCAGGAGTAGAAAGACAAGTACCAAGTGTTTTCACTCATGTGTGGAGTATAACAACAAAGAAAAACTGAAGGAAAAAAACAGCAGCAGACTCACAGAACCCGAGAGTTGACTAAAAGTTACCAAAGGGAAAAGGACTGGGCAGGGTGGGTCTGAAGGGAGGGATAAGTGTGAGGAGAAAGAATGGGGGCATTAGTTTTAGCATGTATAATGCTTGGGGTCGAGGGGGCATGAGGAGTGCTGTTCAACGCAGGGAAGGCTAGTAGAGATCATATAACATCTTACTACTCACTGATGGAGAGCGACTGTAACGGGGTCTGTTGGGAGGGACATGGTGAATGGGTCTACAGCATCCAACTACGCAGATCGAGAGCGACTGAAGAGGTTTTTCAGGGGTACTTGGTGAAGGGGGTTGCATAGTAAACATAATGTTCTTCAAGTGATTTTAGCTTAATGATAAAAAAAATTCTTTAAGTGCAATAAGTGCACAGCTCTAAATCATCAGAATAAAAGGTCAGGCACTGAGTGCAGCAAACAAAAGATACAGGGTTAAAAGAAGGGATGAAATCTCAAGACACCTACGTGCTTACTTACAGGAGACTCACTTGAGATCCAAGGACACAGACAAACTACAAGCCGAAGGTGTGTGGACAAGTACACTGCACGAGTGAAACTGAAAAACAAACAAACAAATGGATTCTGTTTGAGTCCCCTGAGACTGTCAGAAGAAAATAGCCCTATCTGGCAACCGTGAATTCTTTTTGTTTGGTTTCAGCCGTTCCCAGCCATTGATTTAGTGTTGCAGCAACATACTTCTCATTTTTTCTCACCTCAACAACTGAGTTGCTGTAATAATAAGCATCTGGGCCTTTGAAATCAGTGGATTTTATGATGTTCACGAATGTGAAGATCTAATAACTACCTAAAGAGGGATGTTTGGACACTCAAATAAACTCGTCACCCCACAATACACTCTTAGCTCCCAACTGCTCATGTCTAGAAATTGGTGTTCCTTTTTATTTGACCCTCCGTCCTATCGGAGGTGATCACGCTGAGGTCCTTCAAACATGGTGGTGAGCAAAGCAGCAAGTTTACTTTTCTCGTGACAACAGGCCCAGAGGAATGATACTTGCGGTCTTCAGGGAGCACTTAGTCAAAGAACGTGACTAAATACAGATAGCAAGTTAGAAGGAGAAGAAAGAGGACAGAGGATAGAGACACGGGATCAAGTCCCGGCACAACCATTTCCTGGTTTTTTAGGTACAGGCGGCCGACTCGAACTGCAAGTGTCTCGGTAAACCCAGTGCTCTATCTACAGCCTAGATACTTTGCAGGACTTTTGGAAGCATAGTGTAGGAAAGTGATATAGGATAATTGGTTAACTGTTCTGTACACAAGGACAGATGGGCAGACAAAAAGATGATTGATTGAGTGATTGATAAATAGGTAGACAGACAGATAGATAGATATAGGTACATATCGATTAACACAAAGCTACTGCTCATAACAAGGAGAGCAATGGTGAAAGCACATAGCAAAACTACAAACAAAAAAGAAGAATGAAATCCAGTTTAAAAAGTGCAGTAAGCAGCCATAAGAAGAAAACAAATCCTATCATTTGCAATAACGTGGATGGAGCTAGAGGGTATTATGCTCAGTCAAATAGGCCAGGCGGAGAAATACATGTACCAAATGATTTCACTCATGTGTGGAGTATGATAACAAAGAAAAACTGAAGGAAAAGACAGCAGCAGACTCACAGAACCCGAGAGTGGACTAACAGTTACCAAAGAGAAAGGGACTGGGTAGGGTTTGTGGGAAGGGAGTAATAAGTGCGGGGACAAAGAATGGGGGCATTAGGATTAGCATGTATAATGTGTAGGGTGGGGTGTCATGGGTAGGGCTGTACAACACAGAGAAGACATGTAGTAATTCTACAGCATCTTAGTACATGCTGACGGAGAGCGGCTGTAAATGGGATTTGGGGTGACTTGGTGAAGAGGGTAGACAGAATAACATAATTTTCTGCATGTGATTGTATATTAATGAGAACAAAAAGAATTTCAAAGTGCAGAAAGAGCACAGCTCTCAAATATCAGAATAAAAGTACAGGCTTTGAGTGCTCCAATCAAAAGACACAGGGTTAGAAGAACTGATGAAAACTCAAGACCACCTACGTGCTCCGTTACTGGAGACTCACTTGAGATCCAAGGACACAGACAAACTACAAGCTGAAGGGGCGGGGACAGGTTCCCTACACAAGTGAACCTGAGAAACAAAGAAAGAAATGGATTCTCTTTTGGACCCCAGAGAGAGTCAGTAGAAAATAGCACTATCTAGCCACCGTGAATTCTTTTTGTTTGGTTTCAGCAGTGCTCAGGCATAGATTTCGTGGTGCAGCAACTTCCTTCTCATTTCCTCTCACCTCAACAAATGAATTGCTGTAATAATATGCGTCTGGGCTTTTAAAATCATTGCTTTTTATGATGTTCACGAATGTAAAGAAGTAATAACCACCTAAGGAGGGAAGTTTGGACCCTCAAATAAACACTTCACTCCACAACACACTCTTTGTTCCCAACTGCTCCTGTCCAGAAATAGGTGTTCCTTTATATTTGTCCCTCCACCTATCAGCAGTGATCACGCCAATGTCCCTCAAACATGGTGGTGTGCAAAGAACCAAGTACACTTTTCTTTCGACAACCGGACCAGACGAAGGATACTTGTGGTCTTCAGGGATCACTTACTCACTGAATGTGGCTAAATAAAGTCACCAAGTGAGCAGGAAGTATAAGAGGACAGAGGACAGAGATACAGGTTCAAGTCCTTTCACCTCCATTTACTGGTTTTGTAAGCACACGCGGCTGACTCTACCTGAAAGTGTATCGGTGAACACAGTCCTCTCCTTATGGCTTAGCTACCTTGCAAGATTTCTGGAAGCATAATGTAGGAAAGAGACATAGGCTATGTTGTTAACTGTTCTGTACAGAAGGATAGATGGGCAGACAAAAAGATGATGGATTCATAGATAGATAGGTACATAGATTAATAGATGATAGACATCATAGATAGATGATAGGAAGATAGATAGATACATAGATAAATACATACATACATACATACATACATACATAGACAGACAGACCATTAGATAGATAGATACAGATACATATCGATTGACACAAAGCTACTGTTCATAACCAGGAGTTGAATGGTGAATAACATAGCTAAACTACAAACAAGAAGGAAGAATGAAATCCAGTTTAAAAAGTGCAGTAAGCAGCCTTAAGAAGAAAACAAATACTACCATTTGCAATGACCTGGATGGAGCTAGACGGTAGTATGTTCAGACAAATAGTCCAGGAGTAGAAAGACAAGTACCAAGTGTTTTCACTCATGTGTGGAGTATAACAACAAAGAAAAACTGAAGGAAAAAAACAGCAGCAGACTCACAGAACCCGAGAGTTGACTAAAAGTTACCAAAGGGAAAAGGACTGGGCAGGGTGGGTCTGAAGGGAGGGATAAGTGTGAGGAGAAAGAATGGGGGCATTAGTTTTAGCATGTATAATGCTTGGGGTCGAGGGGGCATGAGGAGTGCTGTTCAACGCAGGGAAGGCTAGTAGAGATCATATAACATCTTACTACTCACTGATGGAGAGCGACTGTAACGGGGTCTGTTGGGAGGGACATGGTGAAGGGGTCTACAGCATCCAACTACGCAGATCGAGAGCGACTGAAGAGGTTTTTCAGGGGTACTTGGTGAAGGGGGGTGCATAGTAAACATAATGTTCTTCAAGTGATTTTAGCTTAATGATAAAAAAAATTCTTTAAGTGCAATAAGTGCACAGCTCTAAATCATCAGAATAAAAGGTCAGGCACTGAGTGCAGCAAACAAAAGACACAGGGTTAAAAGAAGGGATGAAATCTCAAGACACCTACGTGCTTACTTACAGGAGACTCACTTGAGATCCAAGGACACAGACAAACTACAAGCCGAAGGTGTGTGGACAAGTACACTGCACGAGTGAAACTGAAAAACAAACAAACAAATGGATTCTGTTTGAGTCCCCTGAGACTGTCAGAAGAAAATAGCCCTATCTGGCAACCGTGAATTCTTTTTGTTTGGTTTCAGCCGTTCCCAGCCATTGATTTAGTGGTGCAGCAACATACTTCTCATTTTCTCTCACCTCAACAACTGAGTTGCTGTAATAATAAGCATCTGGGCCTTTGAAATCAGTGGATTTTATGATGTTCACGAATGTGAAGATCTAATAACTACCTAAAGAGGGATGTTTGGACACTCAAATAAACTCGTCACCCCACAATACACTCTTAGCTCCCAACTGCTCATGTCTAGAGATTGGTGTTCCTTTTTATTTGACCCTCCGTCCTATCGGAGGTGATCACGCTGAGGTCCTTCAATCATGGTGGTGAGCAAAGCAGCAAGTTTACTTTTCTCGTGACAACAGGCCCAGAGGAATGATACTTGTGGTCTTCAGGGAGCACTTAGTCAAAGAATGTGGCTAAATACAGATAGCAAGTTAGAAGGAGATGAAAGAGGACAGAGGATAGAGACACGGGATCAAGTGCCGGCACAACCATTTCCTGGTTTTTTAGGTACACGCGGCCGACTCGAACTGCAAGTGTCTCGGTAAACCCAGTGCTCTATCTACAGCCTAGATACTTTGCAGGACTTTTGGAAGCATAGTGTAGGAAAGTGATATAGGATAATTGGTTAACTGTTCTGTACACAAGGACAGATGGGCAGACAAAAAGATGATTGATTGAGTGATTGATAAATAGATAGACAGACAGATAGATAGATATAGGTACATATCGATTAACACAAAGCTACTGCTCATAACAAGGAGAGCAATGGTGAAAGCACATAGCAAAACTACAAACAAAAAAGAAGAATGAAATCCAGTTTAAAAAGTGCAGTAAGCAGCCATAAGAAGAAAACAAATCCTATCATTTGCAATAACGTGGATGGAGCTAGAGGGTATTATGCTCAGTCAAATAGGCCAGGCGGAGAAATACATGTACCAAATGATTTCACTCATGTGTGGAGTATGATAACAAAGAAAAACTGAAGGAAAAGACAGCAGCAGACTCACAGAACCCGAGAGTGGACTGACAGTTACCAAAGAGAAAGGGACTGGGTAGGGTTTGTGGGAAGGAAGTAATAAGTGCGGGGAAAAAGAATGGGGGCATTAGGATTAGCATGTATAATGTGTAGGGTGGGGTGTCGTGGGTAGGGCTGTACAACACAGAGAAGACATGTAGTGATTCTACAGCATCTTAGTACATGCTGACGGAGAGCGGCTGTAAATGGGATTTGGGGTGACTTGGTGAAGAGGGTAGACAGAATAACATAATTTTCTGCATGTGATTGTATATTAATGAGAACAAAAAGAATTTCAAAGTGCAGAAAGAGCACAGCTCTCAAATATCAGAATAAAAGTACAGGCTTTGAGTGCTCCAATCAAAAGACACAGGGTTAGAAGAACTGATGAAAACTCAAGACCACCTACGTGCTCCGTTACTGGAGACTCACTTGAGATCCAAGGACACAGACAAACTACAAGCTGAAGGGGCGGGGACAGGTTCCCTACACAAGTGAACCTGAGAAACAAAGAAAGAAATGGATTCTCTTTTGGACCCCAGAGAGAGTCAGTAGAAAATAGCACTATCTAGCCACCGTGAATTCTTTTTGTTTGGTTTCAGCAGTGCTCAGGCATAGATTTCGTGGTGCAGCAACTTCCTTCTCATTTCCTCTCACCTCAACAAATGAATTGCTGTAATAATATGCGTCTGGGCTTTTAAAATCATTGCTTTTTATGATGTTCACGAATGTAAAGAAGTAATAAACACCTAAGGAGGGAAGTTTGGACCCTCAAATAAACACTTCACTCCACAACACACTCTTTGTTCCCAACTGCTCCTGTCCAGAAATAGGTGTTCCTTTATATTTGTCCCTCCACCTATCAGCAGTGATCACGCCAATGTCCCTCAAACATGGTGGTGTGCAAAGAACCAAGTACACTTTTGTTTCGACAACCGGACAAGACGAAGGATACTTGTGGTCTTCAGGGATCACTTACTCACTGAATGTGGCTAAATAAAGTCACCAAGTGAGCAGGAAGTATAAGAGGACAGAGGACAGAGATACAGGTCCAAGTCCTTTCACCTCCATTTACTGGTTTTGTAAGCACACGCGGCTGACTCTACCTGAAAGTGTATCGGTGAACACAGTGCTCTCCTTATGGCTTAGCTACCTTGCAAGATTTCTGGAAGCATAATGTAGGAAAGAGACATAGGCTATGTTGTTAACTGTTCTGCACAGAAGGATAGATGGGCAGACAAAAAGATGATGGATTCATAGATAGATAGGTACACAGATGACAGATGAAAGATAGATAGATAGGTACATAGATTAATAGATGATAGATATCATAGATAGATGATAGGAAGATAGATAGATACATAGATAAATACATACATACATACATACATACATACATAGACAGACAGACCATTAGGTAGATAGATACAGATACATATCGATTGACACAAAGCTACTGTTCATAACCAGGAGTTGAATGGTGAATAACATAGCTAAACTACAAACAAGAAGGAAGAATGAAATCCAGTTTAAAAAGTGCAGTAAGCAGCCTTAAGAAGAAAACAAATACTACCATTTGCAATGACCTGGATGGAGCTAGACGGTAGTATGTTCAGACAAATAGTCCAGGAGTAGAAAGACAAGTACCAAGTGTTTTCACTCATGTGTGGAGTATAACAACAAAGAAAAACTGAAGGAAAAAAACAGCAGCAGACTCACAGAACCCGAGAGTTGACTAAAAGTTACCAAAGGGAAAAGGACTGGGCAGGGTGGGTCTGAAGGGAGGGATAAGTGTGAGGAGAAAGAATGGGGGCATTAGTTTTAGCATGTATAATGCTTGGGGTCGAGGGGGCATGAGGAGTGCTGTTCAACGCAGGGAAGGCTAGTAGAGATCATATAACATCTTACTACTCACTGATGGAGAGCGACTGTAACGGGGTCTGTTGGGAGGGACATGGTGAAGGGGTCTACAGCATCCAACTACGCAGATCGAGAGCGACTGAAGAGGTTTTTCAGGGGTACTTGGTGAAGGGGGGTGCATAGTAAACATAATGTTCTTCAAGTGATTTTAGCTTAATGATAAAAAAAAATTCTTTAAGTGCAATAAGTGCACAGCTCTAAATCATCAGAATAAAAGGTCAGGCACTGAGTGCAGCAAACAAAAGACACAGGGTTAAAAGAAGGGATGAAATCTCAAGACACCTACGTGCATACTTACAGGAGACTCACTTGAGATCCAAGGACACAGACAAACTACAAGCCGAAGGTGTGTGGACAAGTACACTGCACGAGTGAAACTGAAAAACAAACAATCAAACAAATGGATTCGGTTTGAGTCCCCTGAGACTGTCAGAAGAAAATAGCCCTATCTGGCCACCATGAATTCTTTTTGTTTGGTTTCAGCCGTTCCCAGCCATTGATTTAGTGGTGCAGCAACATACTTCTCATTTTCTCTCACCTCAACAACTGAGTTGCTGTAATAATAAGCATCTGGGCCTTTGAAATCAGTGGATTTTATGATGTTCACGAATGTGAAGATCTAATAACTACCTAAAGAGGGATGTTTGGACACTCAAATAAACTCTTCACCCCACAATACACTCTTAGCTCCCAACTGCTCATGTCTAGAAATTGGTGTTTCTTTTTATTTGACCCTCCGTCCTATCGGAGGTGATCACGCTGAGGTCCTTCAAACATGGTGGTGAGCAAAGCAGCAAGTTTACTTTTCTCGTGACAACAGGCCCAGAGGAATGATACTTGTGGTCTTCAGGGAGCACTTAGTCAAAGAATGTGGCTAAATACAGATAGCAAGTTAGAAGGAGATGAAAGAGGACAGAGGATAGAGACACGGGATCAAGTGCCGGCACAACCATTTATTGGTTTTTTAGGTACACGCGGCCGACTCGAACTGCAAGTGTCTCGGTAAAGCCAGTGCTCTATCTACAGCCTAGATACTTTGCAGGACTTTTGGAAGCATAGTGTAGGAAAGTGATATAGGATAATTGGTTAACTGTTCTGTACACAAGGACAGATGGGCAGACAAAAAGATGATTGATTGAGTGATTGATAAATAGATAGACAGACAGATAGATAGATATAGGTACATATCGATTAACACAAAGCTACTGCTCATAACAAGGAGAGCAATGGTGAAAGCACATAGCAAAACTACAAACAAAAAAGAAGAATGAAATCCAGTTTAAAAAGTGCAGTAAGCAGCCATAAGAAGAAAACAAATCCTATCATTTGCAATAACGTGGATGGAGCTAGAGGGTATTATGCTCAGTCAAATAGGCCAGGCGGAGAAATACATGTACCAAATGATTTCACTCATGTGTGGAGTATGATAACAAAGAAAAACTGAAGGAAAAGACAGCAGCAGACTCACAGAACCCGAGAGTGGACTGAAAGTTACCAAAGAGAAAGGGACTGGGTAGGGTTTGTGGGAAGGAAGTAATAAGTGCGGGGAAAAAGAATGGGGGCATTAGGATTAGCATGTATAATGTGTAGGGTGGGGTGTCGTGGGTAGGGCTGTACAACACAGAGAAGACATGTAGTGATTCTACAGCATCTTAGTACATGCTGACGGAGAGCGGCTGTAAATGGGATTTGGGGTGACTTGGTGAAGAGGGTAGACAGAATAACATAATTTTCTGCATGTGATTGTATATTAATGAGAACAAAAAGAATTTCAAAGTGCAGAAAGAGCACAGCTCTCAAATATCAGAATAAAAGTACAGGCTTTGAGTGCTCCAATCAAAAGAAACAGGGTTAGAAGAACTGATGAAAACTCAAGACCACCTACGTGCTCCGTTACTGGAGACTCACTTGAGATCCAAGGACACAGACAAACTACAAGCTGAAGGGGCGGGGACAGGTTCCCTACACAAATGAACCTGAGAAACAAAGAAAGAAATGGATTCTCTTTTGGACCCCAGAGAGAGTCAGTAGAAAATAGCACTATCTAGCCACCGTGAATTCTTTTTGTTTGGTTTCAGCAGTGCTCAGGCATAGATTTCGTGGTGCAGCAACTTCCTTCTCATTTCCTCTCACCTCAACAAATGAATTGCTGTAATAATATGCGTCTGGGCTTTTAAAATCATTGCTTTTTATGATGTTCACGAATGTAAAGAAGTAATAACCACCTAAGGAGGGAAGTTTGGACCCTCAAATAAACACTTCACTCCACAACACACTCTTTGTTCCCAACTGCTCCTGTCCAGAAATAGGTGTTCCTTTATATTTGTCCCTCCACCTATCAGCAGTGATCACGCCAATGTCCCTCAAACATGGTGGTGTGCAAAGAACCAAGTACACTTTTCTTTCGACAACCGGACCAGACGAAGGATACTTGTGGTCTTCAGGGATCACTTACTCACTGAATGTGGCTAAATAAAGTCACCAAGTGAGCAGGAAGTATAAGAGGACAGAGGACAGAGATACAGGTTCAAGTCCTTTCACCTCCATTTACTGGTTTTGTAAGCACACGCGGCTGACTCTACCTGAAAGTGTATCGGTGAACACAGTGCTCTCCTTATGGCTTAGCTACCTTGCAAGATTTCTGGAAGCATAATGTAGGAAAGAGACATAGGCTATGTTGTTAACTGTTCTGTACAGAAGGATAGATGGGCAGACAAAAAGATGATGGATTCATAGATAGATAGGTACATAGATTAATAGATGATAGACATCATAGATAGATGATAGGAAGATAGATAGATACATAGATAAATACATACATACATACATACATACATACATAGACAGACAGACCATTAGATAGATAGATACAGATACATATCGATTGACACAAAGTTACTGTTCATAACCAGGAGTTGAATGGTGAATAACATAGCTAAACTACAAACAAGAAGGAAGAATGAAATCCAGTTTAAAAAGTGCAGTAAGCAGCCTTAAGAAGAAAACAAATACTACCATTTGCAATGACCTGGATGGAGCTAGACGGTAGTATGTTCAGACAAATAGTCCAGGAGTAGAAAGACAAGTACCAAGTGTTTTCACTCATTTGTGGAGTATAACAACAAAGAAAAACTGAAGGAAAAAAACAGCAGCAGACTCACAGAACCCGAGAGTTGACTAAAAGTTACCAAAGGGAAAAGGACTGGGCAGGGTGGGTCTGAAGGGAGGGATAAGTGTGAGGAGAAAGAATGGGGGCATTAGTTTTAGCATGTATAATGCTTGGGGTCGAGGGGGCATGAGGAGTGCTGTTCAACGCAGGGAAGGCTAGTAGAGATCATATAACATCTTACTACTCACTGATGGAGAGCGACTGTAACGGGGTCTGTTGGGAGGGACATGGTGAAGGGGTCTACAGCATCCAACTACGCAGATCGAGAGCGACTGAAGAGGTTTTTCAGGGGTACTTGGTGAAGGGGGGTGCATAGTAAACATAATGTTCTTCAAGTGATTTTAGCTTAATGATAAAAAAAATTCTTTAAGTGCAATAAGTGCACAGCTCTAAATCATCAGAATAAAAGGTCAGGCACTGAGTGCAGCAAACAAAAGACACAGGGTTAAAAGAAGGGATGAAATCTCAAGACACCTACGTGCTTACTTACAGGAGACTCACTTGAGATCCAAGGACACAGACAAACTACAAGCCGAAGGTGTGTGGACAAGTACACTGCACGAGTGAAACTGAAAAACAAACAAACAAAGGGATTCTGTTTGAGTCCCCTGAGACTGTCAGAAGAAAATAGCCCTATCTGGCAACCGTGAATTCTTTTTGTTTGGTTTCAGCCGTTCCCAGCCATTGATTTAGTGGTGCAGCAACATACTTCTCATTTTCTCTCACCTCAACAACTGAGTTGCTGTAATAATAAGCATCTGGGCCTTTGAAATCAGTGGATTTTATGATGTTCACGAATGTGAAGATCTAATAACTACCTAAAGAGGGATGTTTGGACACTCAAATAAACTCGTCACCCCACAATACACTCTTAGCTCCCAACTGCTCATGTCTAGAGATTGGTGTTCCTTTTTATTTGACCCTCCGTCCTATCGGAGGTGATCACGCTGAGGTCCTTCAAACATGGTGGTGAGCAAAGCAGCAAGTTTACTTTTCTCGTGACAACAGGCCCAGAGGAATGATACTTGTGGTCTTCAGGGAGCACTTAGTCAAAGAACGTGGCTAAATACAGATAGCAAGTTAGAAGGAGAAGAAAGAGGACAGAGGATAGAGACACGGGATCAAGTCTCGGCACAACCATTTCCTGTTTTTTTAGGTACACGCGGCCGACTCGAACTGCAAGTGTCTCGGTAAACCCAGTGCTCTATCTACAGCCTAGATACTTTGCAGGACTTTTGGAAGCATAGTGTAGGAAAGTGATATAGGATAATTGGTTAACTGTTCTGTACACAAGGACAGATGGGCAGACAAAAAGATGATTGATTGAGTGATTGATAAATAGATAGACAGACAGATAGATAGATATAGGTACATATCGATTAACACAAAGCTACTGCTCATAACAAGGAGAGCAATGGTGAAAGCACATAGCAAAACTACAAACAAAAAAGAAGAATGAAATCCAGTTTAAAAAGTGCAGTAAGCAGCCATAAGAAGAAAACAAATCCTATCATTTGCAATAACGTGGATGGAGCTAGAGGGTATTATGCTCAGTCAAATAGGCCAGGCGGAGAAATACATGTACCAAATGATTTCACTCATGTGTGGAGTATGATAACAAAGAAAAACTGAAGGAAAAGACAGCAGCAGACTCACAGAACCCGAGAGTGGACTGACAGTTACCAAAGAGAAAGGGACTGGGTAGGGTTTGTGGGAAGGAAGTAATAAGTGCGGGGAAAAAGAATGGGGGCATTAGGATTAGCATGTATAATGTGTAGGGTGGGGTGTCGTGGGTAGGGCTGTACAACACAGAGAAGACATGTAGTGATTCTACAGCATCTTAGTACATGCTGACGGAGAGCGGCTGTAAATGGGATTTGGGGTGACTTGGTGAAGAGGGTAGACAGAATAACATAATTTTCTGCATGTGATTGTATATTAATGAGAACAAAAAGAATTTCAAAGTGCAGAAAGAGCACAGCTCTCAAATATCAGAATAAAAGTACAGGCTTTGAGTGCTCCAATCAAAAGACACAGGGTTAGAAGAACTGATGAAAACTCAAGACCACCTACGTGCTCCGTTACTGGAGACTCACTTGAGATCCAAGGACACAGACAAACTACAAGCTGAAGGGGCGGGGACAGGTTCCCTACACAAGTGAACCTGAGAAACAAAGAAAGAAATGGATTCTCTTTTGGACCCCAGAGAGAGTCAGTAGAAAATAGCACTATCTAGCCACCGTGAATTCTTTTTGTTTGGTTTCAGCAGTGCTCAGGCATAGATTTCGTGGTGCAGCAACTTCCTTCTCATTTCCTCTCACCTCAACAAATGAATTGCTGTAATAATATGCGTCTGGGCTTTTAAAATCATTGCTTTTTATGATGTTCACGAATGTAAAGAAGTAATAAACACCTAAGGAGGGAAGTTTGGACCCTCAAATAAACACTTCACTCCACAACACACTCTTTGTTCCCAACTGCTCCTGTCCAGAAATAGGTGTTCCTTTATATTTGTCCCTCCACCTATCAGCAGTGATCACGCCAATGTCCCTCAAACATGGTGGTGTGCAAAGAACCAAGTACACTTTTGTTTCGACAACCGGACAAGACGAAGGATACTTGTGGTCTTCAGGGATCACTTACTCACTGAATGTGGCTAAATAAAGTCACCAAGTGAGCAGGAAGTATAAGAGGACAGAGGACAGAGATACAGGTCCAAGTCCTTTCACCTCCATTTACTGGTTTTGTAAGCACACGCGGCTGACTCTACCTGAAAGTGTATCGGTGAACACAGTGCTCTCCTTATGGCTTAGCTACCTTGCAAGATTTCTGGAAGCATAATGTAGGAAAGAGACATAGGCTATGTTGTTAACTGTTCTGCACAGAAGGATAGATGGGCAGACAAAAAGATGATGGATTCATAGATAGATAGGTACACAGATGACAGATGAAAGATAGATAGATAGGTACATAGATTAATAGAGGATAGATATCATAGATAGATGATAGGAAGATAGATAGATACATAGATAAATACATACATACATACATACATACATACATAGACAGACAGACCATTAGGTAGATAGATACAGATACATATCGATTGACACAAAGCTACTGTTCATAACCAGGAGTTGAATGGTGAATAACATAGCTAAACTACAAACAAGAAGGAAGAATGAAATCCAGTTTAAAAAGTGCAGTAAGCAGCCTTAAGAAGAAAACAAATACTACCATTTGCAATGACCTGGATGGAGCTAGACGGTAGTATGTTCAGACAAATAGTCCAGGAGTAGAAAGACAAGTACCAAGTGTTTTCACTCATGTGTGGAGTATAACAACAAAGAAAAACTGAAGGAAAAAAACAGCAGCAGACTCACAGAACCCGAGAGTTGACTAAAAGTTACCAAAGGGAAAAGGACTGGGCAGGGTGGGTCTGAAGGGAGGGATAAGTGTGAGGAGAAAGAATGGGGGCATTAGTTTTAGCATGTATAATGCTTGGGGTCGAGGGGGCATGAGGAGTGCTGTTCAACGCAGGGAAGGCTAGTAGAGATCATATAACATCTTACTACTCACTGATGGAGAGCGACTGTAACGGGGTCTGTTGGGAGGGACATGGTGAAGGGGTCTACAGCATCCAACTACGCAGATCGAGAGCGACTGAAGAGGTTTTTCAGGGGTACTTGGTGAAGGGGGGTGCATAGTAAACATAATGTTCTTCAAGTGATTTTAGCTTAATGATAAAAAAAAATTCTTTAAGTGCAATAAGTGCACAGCTCTAAATCATCAGAATAAAAGGTCAGGCACTGAGTGCAGCAAACAAAAGACACAGGGTTAAAAGAAGGGATGAAATCTCAAGACACCTACGTGCATACTTACAGGAGACTCACTTGAGATCCAAGGACACAGACAAACTACAAGCCGAAGGTGTGTGGACAAGTACACTGCACGAGTGAAACTGAAAAACAAACAATCAAACAAATGGATTCGGTTTGAGTCCCCTGAGACTGTCAGAAGAAAATAGCCCTATCTGGCCACCATGAATTCTTTTTGTTTGGTTTCAGCCGTTCCCAGCCATTGATTTAGTGGTGCAGCAACATACTTCTCATTTTCTCTCACCTCAACAACTGAGTTGCTGTAATAATAAGCATCTGGGCCTTTGAAATCAGTGGATTTTATGATGTTCACGAATGTGAAGATCTAATAACTACCTAAAGAGGGATGTTTGGACACTCAAATAAACTCTTCACCCCACAATACACTCTTAGCTCCCAACTGCTCATGTCTAGAAATTGGTGTTTCTTTTTATTTGACCCTCCGTCCTATCGGAGGTGATCACGCTGAGGTCCTTCAAACATGGTGGTGAGCAAAGCAGCAAGTTTACTTTTCTCGTGACAACAGGCCCAGAGGAATGATACTTGTGGTCTTCAGGGAGCACTTAGTCAAAGAATGTGGCTAAATACAGATAGCAAGTTAGAAGGAGATGAAAGAGGACAGAGGATAGAGACACGGGATCAAGTGCCGGCACAACCATTTCCTGGTTTTTTAGGTACACGCGGCCGACTCGAACTGCAAGTGTCTCGGTAAAGCCAGTGCTCTATCTACAGCCTAGATACTTTGCAGGACTTTTGGAAGCATAGTGTAGGAAAGTGATATAGGATAATTGGTTAACTGTTCTGTACACAAGGACAGATGGGCAGACAAAAAGATGATTGATTGAGTGATTGATAAATAGATAGACAGACAGATAGATAGATATAGGTACATATCGATTAACACAAAGCTACTGCTCATAACAAGGAGAGCAATGGTGAAAGCACATAGCAAAACTACAAACAAAAAAGAAGAATGAAATCCAGTTTAAAAAGTGCAGTAAGCAGCCATAAGAAGAAAACAAATCCTATCATTTGCAATAACGTGGATGGAGCTAGAGGGTATTATGCTCAGTCAAATAGGCCAGGCGGAGAAATACATGTACCAAATGATTTCACTCATGTGTGGAGTATGATAACAAAGAAAAACTGAAGGAAAAGACAGCAGCAGACTCACAGAACCCGAGAGTGGACTGAAAGTTACCAAAGAGAAAGGGACTGGGTAGGGTTTGTGGGAAGGAAGTAATAAGTGCGGGGAAAAAGAATGGGGGCATTAGGATTAGCATGTATAATGTGTAGGGTGGGGTGTCGTGGGTAGGGCTGTACAACACAGAGAAGACATGTAGTGATTCTACAGCATCTTAGTACATGCTGACGGAGAGCGGCTGTAAATGGGATTTGGGGTGACTTGGTGAAGAGGGTAGACAGAATAACATAATTTTCTGCATGTGATTGTATATTAATGAGAACAAAAAGAATTTCAAAGTGCAGAAAGAGCACAGCTCTCAAATATCAGAATAAAAGTACAGGCTTTGAGTGCTCCAATCAAAAGAAACAGGGTTAGAAGAACTGATGAAAACTCAAGACCACCTACGTGCTCCGTTACTGGAGACTCACTTGAGATCCAAGGACACAGACAAACTACAAGCTGAAGGGGCGGGGACAGGTTCCCTACACAAATGAACCTGAGAAACAAAGAAAGAAATGGATTCTCTTTTGGACCCCAGAGAGAGTCAGTAGAAAATAGCACTATCTAGCCACCGTGAATTCTTTTTGTTTGGTTTCAGCAGTGCTCAGGCATAGATTTCGTGGTGCAGCAACTTCCTTCTCATTTCCTCTCACCTCAACAAATGAATTGCTGTAATAATATGCGTCTGGGCTTTTAAAATCATTGCTTTTTATGATGTTCACGAATGTAAAGAAGTAATAACCACCTAAGGAGGGAAGTTTGGACCCTCAAATAAACACTTCACTCCACAACACACTCTTTGTTCCCAACTGCTCCTGTCCAGAAATAGGTGTTCCTTTATATTTGTCCCTCCACCTATCAGCAGTGATCACGCCAATGTCCCTCAAACATGGTGGTGTGCAAAGAACCAAGTACACTTTTCTTTCGACAACCGGACCAGACGAAGGATACTTGTGGTCTTCAGGGATCACTTACTCACTGAATGTGGCTAAATAAAGTCACCAAGTGAGCAGGAAGTATAAGAGGACAGAGGACAGAGATACAGGTTCAAGTCCTTTCACCTCCATTTACTGGTTTTGTAAGCACACGCGGCTGACTCTACCTGAAAGTGTATCGGTGAACACAGTGCTCTCCTTATGGCTTAGCTACCTTGCAAGATTTCTGGAAGCATAATGTAGGAAAGAGACATAGGCTATGTTGTTAACTGTTCTGTACAGAAGGATAGATGGGCAGACAAAAAGATGATGGATTCATAGATAGATAGGTACATAGATTAATAGATGATAGACATCATAGATAGATGATAGGAAGATAGATAGATACATAGATAAATACATACATACATACATACATACATACATAGACAGACAGACCATTAGATAGATAGATACAGATACATATCGATTGACACAAAGTTACTGTTCATAACCAGGAGTTGAATGGTGAATAACATAGCTAAACTACAAACAAGAAGGAAGAATGAAATCCAGTTTAAAAAGTGCAGTAAGCAGCCTTAAGAAGAAAACAAATACTACCATTTGCAATGACCTGGATGGAGCTAGACGGTAGTATGTTCAGACAAATAGTCCAGGAGTAGAAAGACAAGTACCAAGTGTTTTCACTCATTTGTGGAGTATAACAACAAAGAAAAACTGAAGGAAAAAAACAGCAGCAGACTCACAGAACCCGAGAGTTGACTAAAAGTTACCAAAGGGAAAAGGACTGGGCAGGGTGGGTCTGAAGGGAGGGATAAGTGTGAGGAGAAAGAATGGGGGCATTAGTTTTAGCATGTATAATGCTTGGGGTCGAGGGGGCATGAGGAGTGCTGTTCAACGCAGGGAAGGCTAGTAGAGATCATATAACATCTTACTACTCACTGATGGAGAGCGACTGTAACGGGGTCTGTTGGGAGGGACATGGTGAAGGGGTCTACAGCATCCAACTACGCAGATCGAGAGCGACTGAAGAGGTTTTTCAGGGGTACTTGGTGAAGGGGGTTGCATAGTAAACATAATGTTCTTCAAGTGATTTTAGCTTAATGATAAAAAAAATTCTTTAAGTGCAATAAGTGCACAGCTCTAAATCATCAGAATAAAAGGTCAGGCACTGAGTGCAGCAAACAAAAGACACAGGGTTAAAAGAAGGGATGAAATCTCAAGACACCTACGTGCTTACTTACAGGAGACTCACTTGAGATCCAAGGACACAGACAAACTACAAGCCGAAGGTGTGTGGACAAGTACACTGCACGAGTGAAACTGAAAAACAAACAAACAAAGGGATTCTGTTTGAGTCCCCTGAGACTGTCAGAAGAAAATAGCCCTATCTGGCAACCGTGAATTCTTTTTGTTTGGTTTCAGCCGTTCCCAGCCATTGATTTAGTGGTGCAGCAACATACTTCTCATTTTCTCTCACCTCAACAACTGAGTTGCTGTAATAATAAGCATCTGGGCCTTTGAAATCAGTGGATTTTATGATGTTCACGAATGTGAAGATCTAATAACTACCTAAAGAGGGATGTTTGGACACTCAAATAAACTCGTCACCCCACAATACACTCTTAGCTCCCAACTGCTCATGTCTAGAGATTGGTGTTCCTTTTTATTTGACCCTCCGTCCTATCGGAGGTGATCACGCTGAGGTCCTTCAAACATGGTGGTGAGCAAAGCAGCAAGTTTACTTTTCTCGTGACAACAGGCCCAGAGGAATGATACTTGTGGTCTTCAGGGAGCACTTAGTCAAAGAACGTGGCTAAATACAGATAGCAAGTTAGAAGGAGAAGAAAGAGGACAGAGGATAGAGACACGGGATCAAGTCTCGGCACAACCATTTCCTGTTTTTTTAGGTACACGCGGCCGACTCGAACTGCAAGTGTCTCGGTAAACCCAGTGCTCTATCTACAGCCTAGATACTTTGCAGGACTTTTGGAAGCATAGTGTAGGAAAGTGATATAGGATAATTGGTTAACTGTTCTGTACACAAGGACAGATGGGCAGACAAAAAGATGATTGATTGAGTGATTGATAAATAGATAGACAGACAGATAGATAGATATAGGTACATATCGATTAACACAAAGCTACTGCTCATAACAAGGAGAGCAATGGTGAAAGCACATAGCAAAACTACAAACAAAAAAGAAGAATGAAATCCAGTTTAAAAAGTGCAGTAAGCAGCCATAAGAAGAAAACAAATCCTATCATTTGCAATAACGTGGATGGAGCTAGAGGGTATTATGCTCAGTCAAATAGGCCAGGCGGAGAAATACATGTACCAAATGATTTCACTCATGTGTGGAGTATGATAACAAAGAAAAACTGAAGGAAAAGACAGCAGCAGACTCACAGAACCCGAGAGTGGACTGACAGTTACCAAAGAGAAAGGGACTGGGTAGGGTTTGTGGGAAGGAAGTAATAAGTGCGGGGAAAAAGAATGGGGGCATTAGGATTAGCATGTATAATGTGTAGGGTGGGGTGTCGTGGGTAGGGCTGTACAACACAGAGAAGACATGTAGTGATTCTACAGCATCTTAGTACATGCTGACGGAGAGCGGCTGTAAATGGGATTTGGGGTGACTTGGTGAAGAGGGTAGACAGAATAACATAATTTTCTGCATGTGATTGTATATTAATGAGAACAAAAAGAATTTCAAAGTGCAGAAAGAGCACAGCTCTCAAATATCAGAATAAAAGTACAGGCTTTGAGTGCTCCAATCAAAAGACACAGGGTTAGAAGAACTGATGAAAACTCAAGACCACCTACGTGCTCCGTTACTGGAGACTCACTTGAGATCCAAGGACACAGACAAACTACAAGCTGAAGGGGCGGGGACAGGTTCCCTACACAAGTGAACCTGAGAAACAAAGAAAGAAATGGATTCTCTTTTGGACCCCAGAGAGAGTCAGTAGAAAATAGCACTATCTAGCCACCGTGAATTCTTTTTGTTTGGTTTCAGCAGTGCTCAGGCATAGATTTCGTGGTGCAGCAACTTCCTTCTCATTTCCTCTCACCTCAACAAATGAATTGCTGTAATAATATGCGTCTGGGCTTTTAAAATCATTGCTTTTTATGATGTTCACGAATGTAAAGAAGTAATAACCACCTTAGGAGGGAAGTTTGGACCCTCAAATAAACACTTCACTCCACAACACACTCTTTGTTCCCAACTGCTCCTGTCCAGAAATAGGTGTTCCTTTATATTTGTCCCTCCACCTATCAGCAGTGATCACGCCAATGTCCCTCAAACATGGTGGTGTGCAAAGAACCAAGTACACTTTTGTTTCGACAACCGGACAAGACGAAGGATACTTGTGGTCTTCAGGGATCACTTACTCACTGAATGTGGCTAAATAAAGTCACCAAGTGAGCAGGAAGTATAAGAGGACAGAGGACAGAGATACAGGTTCAAGTCCTTTCACCTCCATTTACTGGTTTTGTAAGCACACGCGGCTGACTCTACCTGAAAGTGTATCGGTGAACACAGTGCTCTCCTTATGGCTTAGCTACCTTGCAAGATTTCTGGAAGCATAATGTAGGAAAGAGACATAGGCTATGTTGTTAACTGTTCTGCACAGAAGGATAGATGGGCAGACAAAAAGATGATGGATTCATAGATAGATAGGTACACAGATGACAGATGAAAGATAGATAGATAGGTACATAGATTAATAGATGATAGACATCATAGATAGATGATAGGAAGATAGATAGATACATAGATAAATACATACATACATACATACATACATAGATAGACAGACCATTAGGTAGATAGATACAGATACATATCGATTGACACAAAGCTACTGTTCATAACCAGGAGTTGAATGGTGAATAACATAGCTAAACTACAAACAAGAAGGAAGAATGAAATCCAGTTTAAAAAGTGCAGTAAGCAGCCTTAAGAAGAAAACAAATACTACCATTTGCAATGACCTGGATGGAGCTAGACGGTAGTATGTTCAGACAAATAGTCCAGGAGTAGAAAGACAAGTACCAAGTGTTTTCACTCATGTGTGGAGTATAACAACAAAGAAAAACTGAAGGAAAAAAACAGCAGCAGACTCACAGAACCCGAGAGTTGACTAAAAGTTACCAAAGGGAAAAGGACTGGGCAGGGTGGGTCTGAAGGGAGGGATAAGTGTGAGGAGAAAGAATGGGGGCATTAGTTTTAGCATGTATAATGCTTGGGGTCGAGGGGGCATGAGGAGTGCTGTTCAACGCAGGGAAGGCTAGTAGAGATCATATAACATCTTACTACTCACTGATGGAGAGCGACTGTAACGGGGTCTGTTGGGAGGGACATGGTGAAGGGGTCTACAGCATCCAACTACGCAGATCGAGAGCGACTGAAGAGGTTTTTCAGGGGTACTTGGTGAAGGGGGGTGCATAGTAAACATAATGTTCTTCAAGTGATTTTAGCTTAATGATAAAAAAAATTCTTTAAGTGCAATAAGTGCACAGCTCTAAATCATCAGAATAAAAGGTCAGGCACTGAGTGCAGCAAACAAAAGACACAGGGTTAAAAGAAGGGATGAAATCTCAAGACACCTACGTGCTTACTTACAGGAGACTCACTTGAGATCCAAGGACACAGACAAACTACAAGCCGAAGGTGTGTGGACAAGTACACTGCACGAGTGAAACTGAAAAACAAACAAACAAATGGATTCTGTTTGAGTCCCCTGAGACTGTCAGAAGAAAATAGCCCTATCTGGCAACCGTGAATTCTTTTTGTTTGGTTTCAGCCGTTCCCAGCCATTGATTTAGTGGTGCAGCAACATACTTCTCATTTTCTCTCACCTCAACAACTGAGTTGCTGTAATAATAAGCATCTGGGCCTTTGAAATCAGTGGATTTTATGATGTTCACGAATGTGAAGATCTAATAACTACCTAAAGAGGGATGTTTGGACACTCAAATAAACTCGTCACCCCACAATACACTCTTAGCTCCCAACTGCTCATGTCTAGAGATTGGTGTTCCTTTTTATTTGACCCTCCGTCCTATCGGAGGTGATCACGCTGAGGTCCTTCAATCATGGTGGTGAGCAAAGCAGCAAGTTTACTTTTCTCGTGACAACAGGCCCAGAGGAATGATACTTGTGGTCTTCAGGGAGCACTTAGTCAAAGAATGTGGCTAAATACAGATAGCAAGTTAGAAGGAGATGAAAGAGGACAGAGGATAGAGACACGGGATCAAGTGCCGGCACAACCATTTCCTGGTTTTTTAGGTACACGCGGCCGACTCGAACTGCAAGTGTCTCGGTAAACCCAGTGCTCTATCTACAGCCTAGATACTTTGCAGGACTTTTGGAAGCATAGTGTAGGAAAGTGATATAGGATAATTGGTTAACTGTTCTGTACACAAGGACAGATGGGCAGACAAAAAGATGATTGATTGAGTGATTGATAAATAGATAGACAGACAGATAGATAGATATAGGTACATATCGATTAACACAAAGCTACTGCTCATAACAAGGAGAGCAATGGTGAAAGCACATAGCAAAACTACAAACAAAAAAGAAGAATGAAATCCAGTTTAAAAAGTGCAGTAAGCAGCCATAAGAAGAAAACAAATCCTATCATTTGCAATAACGTGGATGGAGCTAGAGGGTATTATGCTCAGTCAAATAGGCCAGGCGGAGAAATACATGTACCAAATGATTTCACTCATGTGTGGAGTATGATAACAAAGAAAAACTGAAGGAAAAGACAGCAGCAGACTCACAGAACCCGAGAGTGGACTGACAGTTACCAAAGAGAAAGGGACTGGGTAGGGTTTGTGGGAAGGAAGTAATAAGTGCGGGGAAAAAGAATGGGGGCATTAGGATTAGCATGTATAATGTGTAGGGTGGGGTGTCGTGGGTAGGGCTGTACAACACAGAGAAGACATGTAGTGATTCTACAGCATCTTAGTACATGCTGACGGAGAGCGGCTGTAAATGGGATTTGGGGTGACTTGGTGAAGAGGGTAGACAGAATAACATAATTTTCTGCATGTGATTGTATATTAATGAGAACAAAAAGAATTTCAAAGTGCAGAAAGAGCACAGCTCTCAAATATCAGAATAAAAGTACAGGCTTTGAGTGCTCCAATCAAAAGACACAGGGTTAGAAGAACTGATGAAAACTCAAGACCACCTATGTGCTCCGTTACTGGAGACTCACTTGAGATCCAAGGACACAGACAAACTACAAGCTGAAGGGGCGGGGACAGGTTCCCTACACAAGTGAACCTGAGAAACAAAGAAAGAAATGGATTCTCTTTTGGACCCCAGAGAGAGTCAGTAGAAAATAGCACTATCTAGCCACCGTGAATTCTTTTTGTTTGGTTTCAGCAGTGCTCAGGCATAGATTTCGTGGTGCAGCAACTTCCTTCTCATTTCCTCTCACCTCAACAAATGAATTGCTGTAATAATATGCGTCTGGGCTTTTAAAATCATTGCTTTTTATGATGTTCACGAATGTAAAGAAGTAATAAACACCTAAGGAGGGAAGTTTGGACCCTCAAATAAACACTTCACTCCACAACACACTCTTTGTTCCCAACTGCTCCTGTCCAGAAATAGGTGTTCCTTTATATTTGTCCCTCCACCTATCAGCAGTGATCACGCCAATGTCCCTCAAACATGGTGGTGTGCAAAGAACCAAGTACACTTTTGTTTCGACAACCGGACAAGACGAAGGATACTTGTGGTCTTCAGGGATCACTTACTCACTGAATGTGGCTAAATAAAGTCACCAAGTGAGCAGGAAGTATAAGAGGACAGAGGACAGAGATACAGGTCCAAGTCCTTTCACCTCCATTTACTGGTTTCGTAAGCACACGCGGCTGACTCTACCTGAAAGTGTATCGGTGAACACAGTGCTCTCCTTATGGCTTAGCTACCTTGCAAGATTTCTGGAAGCATAATGTAGGAAAGAGACATAGGCTATGTTGTTAACTGTTCTGCACAGAAGGATAGATGGGCAGACAAAAAGATGATGGATTCATAGATAGATAGGTACACAGATGACAGATGAAAGATAGATAGATAGGTACATAGATTAATAGATGATAGACATCATAGATAGATGATAGGAAGATAGATAGATACATAGATAAATACATACATACATACATACATACATACATAGACAGACAGACCATTAGGTAGATAGATACAGATACATATCGATTGACACAAAGCTACTGTTCATAACCAGGAGTTGAATGGTGAATAACATAGCTAAACTACAAACAAGAAGGAAGAATGAAATCCAGTTTAAAAAGTGCAGTAAGCAGCCTTAAGAAGAAAACAAATACTACCATTTGCAATGACCTGGATGGAGCTAGACGGTAGTATGTTCAGACAAATAGTCCAGGAGTAGAAAGACAAGTACCAAGTGTTTTCACTCATGTGTGGAGTATAACAACAAAGAAAAACTGAAGGAAAAAAACAGCAGCAGACTCACAGAACCCGCGAGTTGACTAAAAGTTACCAAAGGGAAAAGGACTGGGCAGGGTGGGTCTGAAGGGAGGGATAAGTGTGAGGAGAAAGAATGGGGGCATTAGTTTTAGCATGTATAATGCTTGGGGTCGAGGGGGCATGAGGAGTGCTGTTCAACGCAGGGAAGGCTAGTAGAGATCATATAACATCTTACTACTCACTGATGGAGAGCAACTGTAACGGGGTCTGTTGGGAGGGACATGGTGAAGGGGTCTACAGCATCCAACTATGCAGATCGAGAGCGACTGAAGAGGTTTTTCAGGGGTACTTGGTGAAGGGGGGTGCATAGTAAACATAATGTTCTTCAAGTGATTTTAGCTTAATGATAAAAAAAAATTCTTTAAGTGCAATAAGTGCACAGCTCTAAATCATCAGAATAAAAGGTCAGGCACTGAGTGCAGCAAACAAAAGACACAGGGTTAAAAGAAGGGATGAAATCTCAAGACACCTACGTGCATACTTACAGGAGACTCACTTGAGATCCAAGGACACAGACAAACTACAAGCCGAAGGTGTGTGGACAAGTACACTGCACGAGTGAAACTGAAAAACAAACAATCAAACAAATGGATTCTGTTTGAGTCCCCTGAGACTGTCAGAAGAAAATAGCCCTATCTGGCCACCATGAATTCTTTTTGTTTGGTTTCAGCCGTTCCCAGCCATTGATTTAGTGGTGCAGCAACATACTTCTCATTTTCTCTCACCTCAACAACTGAGTTGCTGTAATAATAAGCATCTGGGCCTTTGAAATCAGTGGATTTTATGATGTTCACGAATGTGAAGATCTAATAACTACCTAAAGAGGGATGTTTGGACACTCAAATAAACTCGTCACCCAACAATACACTCTTAGCTCCCAACTGCTCATGTCTAGAAATTGGTGTTTCTTTTTATTTGACCCTCCGTCCTATCGGAGGTGATCACGCTGAGGTCCTTCAAACATGGTGGTGAGCAAAGCAGCAAGTTTACTTTTCTCGTGACAACAGGCCCAGAGGAATGATACTTGTGGTCTTCAGGGAGCACTTAGTCAAAGAATGTGGCTAAATACAGATAGCAAGTTAGAAGGAGATGAAAGAGGACAGAGGATAGAGACACGGGATCAAGTGCCGGCACAACCATTTCCTGGTTTTTTAGGTACACGCGGCCGACTCGAACTGCAAGTGTCTCGGTAAACCCAGTGCTCTATCTACAGCCTAGATACTTTGCAGGACTTTTGGAAGCATAGTGTAGGAAAGTGATATAGGATAATTGGTTAACTGTTCTGTACACAAGGACAGATGGGCAGACAAAAAGATGATTGATTGAGTGATTGATAAATAGATAGACAGACAGATAGATAGATATAGGTACATATCGATTAACACAAAGCTACTGCTCATAACAAGGAGAGCAATGGTGAAAGCACATAGCAAAACTACAAACAAAAAAGAAGAATGAACTCCAGTTTAAAAAGTGCAGTAAGCAGCCATAAGAAGAAAACAAATCCTATCATTTGCAATAACGTGGATGGAGCTAGAGGGTATTATGCTCAGTCAAATAGGCCAGGCGGAGAAATACATGTACCAAATGATTTCACTCATGTGTGGAGTATGATAACAAAGAAAAACTGAAGGAAAAGACAGCAGCAGACTCACAGAACCCGAGAGTGGACTGAAAGTTACCAAAGAGAAAGGGACTGGGTAGGGTTTGTGGGAAGGAAGTAATAAGTGCGGGGAAAAAGAATGGGGGCATTAGGATTAGCATGTATAATGTGTAGGGTGGGGTGTCGTGGGTAGGGCTGTACAACACAGAGAAGACATGTAGTGATTCTACAGCATCTTAGTACATGCTGACGGAGAGCGGCTGTAAATGGGATTTGGGGTGACTTGGTGAAGAGGGTAGACAGAATAACATAATTTTCTGCATGTGATTGTATATTAATGAGAACAAAAAGAATTTCAAAGTGCAGAAAGAGCACAGCTCTCAAATATCAGAATAAAAGTACAGGCTTTGAGTGCTCCAATCAAAAGAAACAGGGTTAGAAGAACTGATGAAAACTCAAGACCACCTACGTGCTCCGTTACTGGAGACTCACTTGAGATCCAAGGACACAGACAAACTACAAGCTGAAGGGGCGGGGACAGGTTCCCTACACAAATGAACCTGAGAAACAAAGAAAGAAATGGATTCTCTTTTGGACCCCAGAGAGAGTCAGTAGAAAATAGCACTATCTAGCCACCGTGAATTCTTTTTGTTTGGTTTCAGCAGTGCTCAGGCATAGATTTCGTGGTGCAGCAACTTCCTTCTCATTTCCTCTCACCTCAACAAATGAATTGCTGTAATAATATGCGTCTGGGCTTTTAAAATCATTGCTTTTTATGATGTTCACGAATGTAAAGAAGTAATAACCACCTAAGGAGGGAAGTTTGGACCCTCAAATAAACACTTCACTCCACAACACACTCTTTGTTCCCAACTGCTCCTGTCCAGAAATAGGTGTTCCTTTATATTTGTCCCTCCACCTATCAGCAGTGATCACGCCAATGTCCCTCAAACATGGTGGTGTGCAAAGAACCAAGTACACTTTTCTTTCGACAACCGGACCAGACGAAGGATACTTGTGGTCTTCAGGGATCACTTACTCACTGAATGTGGCTAAATAAAGTCACCAAGTGAGCAGGAAGTATAAGAGGACAGAGGACAGAGATACAGGTTCAAGTCCTTTCACCTCCATTTACTGGTTTTGTAAGCACACGCGGCTGACTCTACCTGAAAGTGTATCGGTGAACACAGTGCTCTCCTTATGGCTTAGCTACCTTGCAAGATTTCTGGAAGCATAATGTAGGAAAGAGACATAGGCTATGTTGTTAACTGTTCTGTACAGAAGGATAGATGGGCAGACAAAAAGATGATGGATTCATAGATAGATAGGTACATAGATTAATAGATGATAGACATCATAGATAGATGATAGGAAGATAGATAGATACATAGATAAATACATACATACATACATACATACATACATAGACAGACAGACCATTAGATAGATAGATACAGATACATATCGATTGACACAAAGTTACTGTTCATAACCAGGAGTTGAATGGTGAATAACATAGCTAAACTACAAACAAGAAGGAAGAATGAAATCCAGTTTAAAAAGTGCAGTAAGCAGCCTTAAGAAGAAAACAAATACTACCATTTGCAATGACCTGGATGGAGCTAGACGGTAGTATGTTCAGACAAATAGTCCAGGAGTAGAAAGACAAGTACCAAGTGTTTTCACTCATTTGTGGAGTATAACAACAAAGAAAAACTGAAGGAAAAAAACAGCAGCAGACTCACAGAACCCGAGAGTTGACTAAAAGTTACCAAAGGGAAAAGGACTGGGCAGGGTGGGTCTGAAGGGAGGGATAAGTGTGAGGAGAAAGAATGGGGGCATTAGTTTTAGCATGTATAATGCTTGGGGTCGAGGGGGCATGAGGAGTGCTGTTCAACGCAGGGAAGGCTAGTAGAGATCATATAACATCTTACTACTCACTGATGGAGAGCGACTGTAACGGGGTCTGTTGGGAGGGACATGGTGAAGGGGTCTACAGCATCCAACTACGCAGATCGAGAGCGACTGAAGAGGTTTTTCAGGGGTACTTGGTGAAGGGGGGTGCATAGTAAACATAATGTTCTTCAAGTGATTTTAGCTTAATGATAAAAAAAATTCTTTAAGTGCAATAAGTGCACAGCTCTAAATCATCAGAATAAAAGGTCAGGCACTGAGTGCAGCAAACAAAAGACACAGGGTTAAAAGAAGGGATGAAATCTCAAGACACCTACGTGCTTACTTACAGGAGACTCACTTGAGATCCAAGGACACAGACAAACTACAAGCCGAAGGTGTGTGGACAAGTACACTGCACGAGTGAAACTGAAAAACAAACAAACAAAGGGATTCTGTTTGAGTCCCCTGAGACTGTCAGAAGAAAATAGCCCTATCTGGCAACCGTGAATTCTTTTTGTTTGGTTTCAGCCGTTCCCAGCCATTGATTTAGTGGTGCAGCAACATACTTCTCATTTTCTCTCACCTCAACAACTGAGTTGCTGTAATAATAAGCATCTGGGCCTTTGAAATCAGTGGATTTTATGATGTTCACGAATGTGAAGATCTAATAACTACCTAAAGAGGGATGTTTGGACACTCAAATAAACTCGTCACCCCACAATACACTCTTAGCTCCCAACTGCTCATGTCTAGAGATTGGTGTTCCTTTTTATTTGACCCTCCGTCCTATCGGAGGTGATCACGCTGAGGTCCTTCAATCATGGTGGTGAGCAAAGCAGCAAGTTTACTTTTCTCGTGACAACAGGCCCAGAGGAATGATACTTGTGGTCTTCAGGGAGCACTTAGTCAAAGAATGTGGCTAAATACAGATAGCAAGTTAGAAGGAGATGAAAGAGGACAGAGGATAGAGACACGGGATCAAGTGCCGGCACAACCATTTCCTGGTTTTTTAGGTACACGCGGCCGACTCGAACTGCAAGTGTCTCGGTAAACCCAGTGCTCTATCTACAGCCTAGATACTTTGCAGGACTTTTGGAAGCATAGTGTAGGAAAGTGATATAGGATAATTGGTTAACTGTTCTGTACACAAGGACAGATGGGCAGACAAAAAGATGATTGATTGAGTGATTGATAAATAGATAGACAGACAGATAGATAGATATAGGTACATATCGATTAACACAAAGCTACTGCTCATAACAAGGAGAGCAATGGTGAAAGCACATAGCAAAACTACAAACAAAAAAGAAGAATGAAATCCAGTTTAAAAAGTGCAGTAAGCAGCCATAAGAAGAAAACAAATCCTATCATTTGCAATAACGTGGATGGAGCTAGAGGGTATTATGCTCAGTCAAATAGGCCAGGCGGAGAAATACATGTACCAAATGATTTCACTCATGTGTGGAGTATGATAACAAAGAAAAACTGAAGGAAAAGACAGCAGCAGACTCACAGAACCCGAGAGTGGACTGACAGTTACCAAAGAGAAAGGGACTGGGTAGGGTTTGTGGGAAGGAAGTAATAAGTGCGGGGAAAAAGAATGGGGGCATTAGGATTAGCATGTATAATGTGTAGGGTGGGGTGTCGTGGGTAGGGCTGTACAACACAGAGAAGACATGTAGTGATTCTACAGCATCTTAGTACATGCTGACGGAGAGCGGCTGTAAATGGGATTTGGGGTGACTTGGTGAAGAGGGTAGACAGAATAACATAATTTTCTGCATGTGATTGTATATTAATGAGAACAAAAAGAATTTCAAAGTGCAGAAAGAGCACAGCTCTCAAATATCAGAATAAAAGTACAGGCTTTGAGTGCTCCAATCAAAAGACACAGGGTTAGAAGAACTGATGAAAACTCAAGACCACCTACGTGCTCCGTTACTGGAGACTCACTTGAGATCCAAGGACACAGACAAACTACAAGCTGAAGGGGCGGGGACAGGTTCCCTACACAAGTGAACCTGAGAAACAAAGAAAGAAATGGATTCTCTTTTGGACCCCAGAGAGAGTCAGTAGAAAATAGCACTATCTAGCCACCGTGAATTCTTTTTGTTTGGTTTCAGCAGTGCTCAGGCATAGATTTCGTGGTGCAGCAACTTCCTTCTCATTTCCTCTCACCTCAACAAATGAATTGCTGTAATAATATGCGTCTGGGCTTTTAAAATCATTGCTTTTTATGATGTTCACGAATGTAAAGAAGTAATAACCACCTAAGGAGGGAAGTTTGGACCCTCAAATAAACACTTCACTCCACAACACACTCTTTGTTCCCAACTGCTCCTGTCCAGAAATAGGTGTTCCTTTATATTTGTCCCTCCACCTATCAGCAGTGATCACGCCAATGTCCCTCAAACATTTTGGTGTGCAAAGAACCAAGTACACTTTTGTTTCGACAACCGGACAAGACGAAGAATACTTGTGGTCTTCAGGGATCACTTACTCACTGAATGTGGCTAAATAAAGTCACCAAGTGAGCAGGAAGTATAAGAGGACAGAGGACAGAGATACAGGTCCAAGTCCTTTCACCTCCATTTACTGGTTTTGTAAGCACACGCGGCTGACTCTACCTGAAAGTGTATCGGTGAACACAGTGCTCTCCTTATGGCTTAGCTACCTTGCAAGATTTCTGGAAGCATAATGTAGGAAAGAGACATAGGCTATGTTGTTAACTGTTCTGCACAGAAGGATAGATGGGCAGACAAAAAGATGATGGATTCATATATAGATAGGTACACAGATGACAGATGAAAGATAGATAGATAGGTACATAGATTAATAGATGATAGACATCATAGATAGATGATAGGAAGATAGATAGATACATAGATAAATACATACATACATACATACATACATAGATAGACAGACAGACCATTAGGTAGATAGATACAGATACATATCGATTGACACAAAGCTACTGTTCATAACCAGGAGTTGAATGGTGAATAACATAGCTAAACTACAAACAAGAAGGAAGAATGAAATCCAGTTTAAAAAGTGCAGTAAGCAGCCTTAAGAAGAAAACAAATACTACCATTTGCAATGACCTGGATGGAGCTAGACGGTAGTATGTTCAGACAAATAGTCCAGGAGTAGAAAGACAAGTACCAAGTGTTTTCACTCATGTGTGGAGTATAACAACAAAGAAAAACTGAAGGAAAAAAACAGCAGCAGACTCACAGAACCCGAGAGTTGACTAAAAGTTACCAAAGGGAAAAGGACTGGGCAGGGTGGGTCTGAAGGGAGGGATAAGTGTGAGGAGAAAGAATGGGGGCATTAGTTTTAGCATGTATAATGCTTGGGGTCGAGGGGGCATGAGGAGTGCTGTTCAACGCAGGGAAGGCTAGTAGAGATCATATAACATCTTACTACTCACTGATGGAGAGCGACTGTAACGGGGTCTGTTGGGAGGGACATGGTGAAGGGGTCTACAGCATCCAACTACACAGATAGAGAGCGACTGAAGAGGTTTTTCAGGGGTACTTGGTGAAGGGGGGTGCATAGTAAACATAATGTTCTTCAAGTGATTTTAGCTTAATGATAAAAAAAAATTCTTTAAGTGCAATAAGTGCACAGCTCTAAATCATCAGAATAAAAGGTCAGGCACTGAGTGCAGCAAACAAAAGACACAGGGTTAAAAGAAGGGATGAAATCTCAAGACACCTACGTGCATACTTACAGGAGACTCACTTGAGATCCAAGGACACAGACAAACTACAAGCCGAAGGTGTGTGGACAAGTACACTGCACGAGTGAAACTGAAAAACAAACAATCAAACAAATGGATTCTGTTTGAGTCCCCTGAGACTGTCAGAAGAAAATAGCCCTATCTGGCCACCATGAATTCTTTTTGTTTGGTTTCAGCCGTTCCCAGCCATTGATTTAGTGGTGCAGCAACATACTTCTCATTTTCTCTCACCTCAACAACTGAGTTGCTGTAATAATAAGCATCTGGGCCTTTGAAATCAGTGGATTTTATGATGTTCACGAATGTGAAGATCTAATAACTACCTAAAGAGGGATGTTTGGACACTCAAATAAACTCGTCACCCAACAATACACTCTTAGCTCCCAACTGCTCATGTCTAGAAATTGGTGTTTCTTTTTATTTGACCCTCCGTCCTATCGGAGGTGATCACGCTGAGGTCCTTCAAACATGGTGGTGAGCAAAGCAGCAAGTTTACTTTTCTCGTGACAACAGGCCCAGAGGAATGATACTTGTGGTCTTCAGGGAACACTTAGTCAAAGAATGTGGCTAAATACAGATAGCAAGTTAGAAGGAGATGAAAGAGGACAGAGGATAGAGACACGGGATCAAGTGCCGGCACAACCATTTCCTGGTTTTTTTATGTACACGCGGCCGACTCGAACTGCAAGTGTCTCGGTAAACCCAGTGCTCTATCTACAGCCTAGATACTTTGCAGGACTTTTGGAAGCATAGTGTAGGAAAGTGATATAGGATAATTGGTTAACTGTTCTGTACACAAGGACAGATGGGCAGACAAAAAGATGATTGATTGAGTGATTGATAAATAGATAGACAGACAGATAGATAGATATAGGTACATATCGATTAACACAAAGCTACTGCTCATAACAAGGAGAGCAATAGTGAAAGCACATAGCAAAACTACAATCAAAAAAGAAGAATGAAATCCAGTTTAAAAAGTGCAGTAAGCAGCCATAAGAAGAAAACAAATCCTATCATTTGCAATAACGTGGATGGAGCTAGAGGGTATTATGCTCAGTCAAATAGGCCAGGCGGAGAAATACATGTACCAAATGATTTCACTCATGTGTGGAGTATGATAACAAAGAAAAACTGAAGGAAAAGACAGCAGCAGACTCACAGAACCCGAGAGTGGACTGAAAGTTACCAAAGAGAAAGGGACTGGGTAGGGTTTGTGGGAAGGAAGTAATAAGTGCGGGGAAAAAGAATGGGGGCATTAGGATTAGCATGTATAATGTGTAGGGTGGGGTGTCGTGGGTAGGGCTGTACAACACAGAGAAGACATGTAGTGATTCTACAGCATCTTAGTACATGCTGACGGAGAGCGGCTGTAAATGGGATTTGGGGTGACTTGGTGAAGAGGGTAGACAGAATAACATAATTTTCTGCATGTGATTGTATATTAATGAGAACAAAAAGAATTTCAAAGTGCAGAAAGAGCACAGCTCTCAAATATCAGAATAAAAGTACAGGCTTTGAGTGCTCCAATCAAAAGACACAGGGTTAGAAGAACTGATGAAAACTCAAGACCACCTACGTGCTCCGTTACTGGAGACTCACTTGAGATCCAAGGACACAGACAAACTACAAGCTGAAGGGGCGGGGACAGGTTCCCTACACAAGTGAACCTGAGAAACAAAGAAAGAAATGGATTCTCTTTTGGACCCCAGAGAGAGTCAGTAGAAAATAGCACTATCTAGCCACCGTGAATTCTTTTTGTTTGGTTTCAGCAGTGCTCAGGCATAGATTTCGTGGTGCAGCAACTTCCTTCTCATTTCCTCTCACCTCAACAAATGAATTGCTGTAATAATATGCGTCTGGGCTTTTAAAATCATTGCTTTTTATGATGTTCACGAATGTAAAGAAGTAATAACCACCTAAGGAGGGAAGTTTGGACCCTCAAATAAACACTTCACTCCACAACACACTCTTTGTTCCCAACTGCTCCTGTCCAGAAATAGGTGTTCCTTTATATTTGTCCCTCCACCTATCAGCAGTGATCACGCCAATGTCCCTCAAACATGGTGGTGTGCAAAGAACCAAGTACACTTTTCTTTCAACAACCGGACAAGACGAAGGATACTTGTGGTCTTCAGGGATCACTTACTCACTGAATGTGGCTAAATAAAGTCACCAAGTGAGCAGGAAGTATAAGAGGACAGAGGACAGAGATACAGGTTCAAGTCCTTTCACCTCCATTTACTGGTTTTGTAAGCACACGCGGCTGACTCTACCTGAAAGTGTATCGGTGAACACAGTGCTCTCCTTATGGCTTAGCTACCTTGCAAGATTTCTGGAAGCATAATGTAGGAAAGAGACATAGGCTATGTTGTTAACTGTTCTGTACAGAAGGATAGATGGGCAGACAAAAAGATGATGGATTCATAGATAGATAGGTACACAGATGACAGATGAAAGATAGATAGATAGGTACATAGATTAATAGATGATAGACATCATAGATAGATGATAGGAAGATAGATAGATACATAGATAAATACATACATACATACATACATACATACATAGACAGACAGACCATTAGATAGATAGATACAGATACATATCGATTGACACAAAGCTACTGTTCATAACCAGGAGTTGAATGGTGAATAACATAGCTAAACTACAAACAAGAAGGAAGAATGAAATCCAGTTTAAAAAGTGCAGTAAGCAGCCTTAAGAAGAAAACAAATACTACCATTTGCAATGACCTGGATGGAGCTAGACGGTAGTATGTTCAGACAAATAGTCCAGGAGTAGAAAGACAAGTACCAAGTGTTTTCACTCATGTGTGGAGTATAACAACAAAGAAAAACTGAAGGAAAAAAACAGCAGCAGACTCACAGAACCCGAGAGTTGACTAAAAGTTACCAAAGGGAAAAGGACTGGGCAGGGTGGGTCTGAAGGGAGGGATAAGTGTGAGGAGAAAGAATGGGGGCATTAGTTTTAGCATGTATAATGCTTGGGGTCGAGGGGGCATGAGGAGTGCTGTTCAACGCAGGGAAGGCTAGTAGAGATCATATAACATCTTACTACTCACTGATGGAGAGCGACTGTAACGGGGTCTGTTGGGAGGGACATGGTGAAGGGGTCTACAGCATCCAACTACGCAGATTGAGAGCGACTGAAGAGGTTTTTCAGGGGTACTTGGTGAAGGGGGGTGCATAGTAAACATAATGTTCTTCAAGTGATTTTAGCTTAATGATAAAAAAAATTCTTTAAGTGCAATAAGTGCACAGCTCTAAATCATCAGAATAAAAGGTCAGGCACTGAGTGCAGCAAACAAAAGACACAGGGTTAAAAGAAGGGATGAAATCTCAAGACACCTACGTGCTTACTTACAGGAGACTCACTTGAGATCCAAGGACACAGACAAACTACAAGCCGAAGGTGTGTGGACAAGTACACTGCACGAGTGAAACTGAAAAACAAACAAACAAATGGATTCTGTTTGAGTCCCCAGAGACTGTCAGAAGAAAATAGCCCTATCTGGCAACCGTGAATTCTTTTTGTTTGGTTTCAGCCGTTCCCAGCCATTGATTTAGTGGTGCAGCAACATACTTCTCATTTTCTCTCACCTCAACAACTGAGTTGCTGTAATAATAAGCATCTGGGCCTTTGAAATCAGTGGATTTTATGATGTTCACGAATGTGAAGATCTAATAACTACCTAAAGAGGGATGTTTGGACACTCAAATAAACTCGTCACCCCACAATACACTCTTAGCTCCCAACTGCTCATGTCTAGAAATTGGTGTTCCTTTTTATTTGACCCTCCGTCCTATCGGAGGTGATCATGCTGAGGTCCTTCAAACATGGTGGTGAGCAAAGCAGCAAGTTTACTTTTCTCGTGACAACAGGCCCAGAGGAATGATACTTGTGGTCTTCAGGGAGCACTTAGTCAAAGAATGTGGCTAAATACAGATAGCAAGTTAGAAGGAGATGAAAGAGGACAGAGGATAGAGACACGGGATCAAGTGCCGGCACAACCATTTCCTGGTTTTTTAGGTACACGCGGCCGACTCGAACTGCAAGTGTCTCGGTAAACCCAGTGCTCTATCTACAGCCTAGATACTTTGCAGGACTTTTGGAAGCATAGTGTAGGAAAGTGATATAGGATAATTGGTTAACTGTTCTGTACACAAGGACAGATGGGCAGACAAAAAGATGATTGATTGAGTGATTGATAAATAGATAGACAGACAGATAGATAGATATAGGTACATATCGATTAACACAAAGCTACTGCTCATAACAAGGAGAGCAATAGTGAAAGCACATAGCAAAACTACAATCAAAAAAGAAGAATGAAATCCAGTTTAAAAAGTGCAGTAAGCAGCCATAAGAAGAAAACAAATCCTATCATTTGCAATAACGTGGATGGAGCTAGAGGGTATTATGCTCAGTCAAATAGGCCAGGCGGAGAAATACATGTACCAAATGATTTCACTCATGTGTGGAGTATGATAACAAAGAAAAACTGAAGGAAAAGACAGCAGCAGACTCACAGAACCCGAGAGTGGACTGAAAGTTACCAAAGAGAAAGGGACTGGGTAGGGTTTGTGGGAAGGAAGTAATAAGTGCGGGGAAAAAGAATGGGGGCATTAGGATTAGCATGTATAATGTGTAGGGTGGGGTGTCGTGGGTAGGGCTGTACAACACAGAGAAGACATGTAGTGATTCTACAGCATCTTAGTACATGCTGACGGAGAGCGGCTGTAAATGGGATTTGGGGTGACTTGGTGAAGAGGGTAGACAGAATAACATAATTTTCTGCATGTGATTGTATATTAATGAGAACAAAAAGAATTTCAAAGTGCAGAAAGAGCACAGCTCTCAAATATCAGAATAAAAGTACAGGCTTTGAGTGCTCCAATCAAAAGACACAGGGTTAGAAGAACTGATGAAAACTCAAGACCACCTACGTGCTCCGTTACTGGAGACTCACTTGAGATCCAAGGACACAGACAAACTACAAGCTGAAGGGGCGGGGACAGGTTCCCTACACAAGTGAACCTGAGAAACAAAGAAAGAAATGGATTCTCTTTTGGACCCCAGAGAGAGTCAGTAGAAAATAGCACTATCTAGCCACCGTGAATTCTTTTTGTTTGGTTTCAGCAGTGCTCAGGCATAGATTTCGTGGTGCAGCAACTTCCTTCTCATTTCCTCTCACCTCAACAAATGAATTGCTGTAATAATATGCGTCTGGGCTTTTAAAATCATTGCTTTTTATGATGTTCACGAATGTAAAGAAGTAATAACCACCTAAGGAGGGAAGTTTGGACCCTCAAATAAACACTTCACTCCACAACACACTCTTTGTTCCCAACTGCTCCTGTCCAGAAATAGGTGTTCCTTTATATTTGTCCCTCCACCTATCAGCAGTGATCACGCCAATGTCCCTCAAACATGGTGGTGTGCAAAGAACCAAGTACACTTTTCTTTCAACAACCGGACAAGACGAAGGATACTTGTGGTCTTCAGGGATCACTTACTCACTGAATGTGGCTAAATAAAGTCACCAAGTGAGCAGGAAGTATAAGAGGACAGAGGACAGAGATACAGGTTCAAGTCCTTTCACCTCCATTTACTGGTTTTGTAAGCACACGCGGCTGACTCTACCTGAAAGTGTATCGGTGAACACAGTGCTCTCCTTATGGCTTAGCTACCTTGCAAGATTTCTGGAAGCATAATGTAGGAAAGAGACATAGGCTATGTTGTTAACTGTTCTGTACAGAAGGATAGATGGGCAGACAAAAAGATGATGGATTCATAGATAGATAGGTACACAGATGACAGATGAAAGATAGATAGATAGGTACATAGATTAATAGATGATAGACATCATAGATAGATGATAGGAAGATAGATAGATACATAGATAAATACATACATACATACATACATACATACATAGACAGACAGACCATTAGATAGATAGATACAGATACATATCGATTGACACAAAGCTACTGTTCATAACCAGGAGTTGAATGGTGAATAACATAGCTAAACTACAAACAAGAAGGAAGAATGAAATCCAGTTTAAAAAGTGCAGTAAGCAGCCTTAAGAAGAAAACAAATACTACCATTTGCAATGACCTGGATGGAGCTAGACGGTAGTATGTTCAGACAAATAGTCCAGGAGTAGAAAGACAAGTACCAAGTGTTTTCACTCATGTGTGGAGTATAACAACAAAGAAAAACTGAAGGAAAAAAACAGCAGCAGACTCACAGAACCCGAGAGTTGACTAAAAGTTACCAAAGGGAAAAGGACTGGGCAGGGTGGGTCTGAAGGGAGGGATAAGTGTGAGGAGAAAGAATGGGGGCATTAGTTTTAGCATGTATAATGCTTGGGGTCGAGGGGGCATGAGGAGTGCTGTTCAACGCAGGGAAGGCTAGTAGAGATCATATAACATCTTACTACTCACTGATGGAGAGCGACTGTAACGGGGTCTGTTGGGAGGGACATGGTGAAGGGGTCTACAGCATCCAACTACGCAGATTGAGAGCGACTGAAGAGGTTTTTCAGGGGTACTTGGTGAAGGGGGGTGCATAGTAAACATAATGTTCTTCAAGTGATTTTAGCTTAATGATAAAAAAAATTCTTTAAGTGCAATAAGTGCACAGCTCTAAATCATCAGAATAAAAGGTCAGGCACTGAGTGCAGCAAACAAAAGACACAGGGTTAAAAGAAGGGATGAAATCTCAAGACACCTACGTGCTTACTTACAGGAGACTCACTTGAGATCCAAGGACACAGACAAACTACAAGCCGAAGGTGTGTGGACAAGTACACTGCACGAGTGAAACTGAAAAACAAACAAACAAATGGATTCTGTTTGAGTCCCCAGAGACTGTCAGAAGAAAATAGCCCTATCTGGCAACCGTGAATTCTTTTTGTTTGGTTTCAGCCGTTCCCAGCCATTGATTTAGTGGTGCAGCAACATACTTCTCATTTTCTCTCACCTCAACAACTGAGTTGCTGTAATAATAAGCATCTGGGCCTTTGAAATCAGTGGATTTTATGATGTTCACGAATGTGAAGATCTAATAACTACCTAAAGAGGGATGTTTGGACACTCAAATAAACTCGTCACCCCACAATACACTCTTAGCTCCCAACTGCTCATGTCTAGAAATTGGTGTTCCTTTTTATTTGACCCTCCGTCCTATCGGAGGTGATCATGCTGAGGTCCTTCAAACATGGTGGTGAGCAAAGCAGCAAGTTTACTTTTCTCGTGACAACAGGCCCAGAGGAATGATACTTGTGGTCTTCAGGGAGCACTTAGTCAAAGAATGTGGCTAAATACAGATAGCAAGTTAGAAGGAGATGAAAGAGGACAGAGGATAGAGACACGGGATCAAGTGCCGGCACAACCATTTCCTGGTTTTTTAGGTACACGCGGCCGACTCGAACTGCAAGTGTCTCGGTAAACCCAGTGCTCTATCTACAGCCTAGATACTTTGCAGGACTTTTGGAAGCATAGTGTAGGAAAGTGATATAGGATAATTGGTTAACTGTTCTGTACACAAGGACAGATGGGCAGACAAAAAGATGATTGATTGAGTGATTGATAAATAGATAGACAGACAGATAGATAGATATAGGTACATATCGATTAACACAAAGCTACTGCTCATAACAAGGAGAGCAATAGTGAAAGCACATAGCAAAACTACAATCAAAAAAGAAGAATGAAATCCAGTTTAAAAAGTGCAGTAAGCAGCCATAAGAAGAAAACAAATCCTATCATTTGCAATAACGTGGATGGAGCTAGAGGGTATTATGCTCAGTCAAATAGGCCAGGCGGAGAAATACATGTACCAAATGATTTCACTCATGTGTGGAGTATGATAACAAAGAAAAACTGAAGGAAAAGACAGCAGCAGACTCACAGAACCCGAGAGTGGACTGAAAGTTACCAAAGAGAAAGGGACTGGGTAGGGTTTGTGGGAAGGAAGTAATAAGTGCGGGGAAAAAGAATGGGGGCATTAGGATTAGCATGTATAATGTGTAGGGTGGGGTGTCGTGGGTAGGGCTGTACAACACAGAGAAGACATGTAGTGATTCTACAGCATCTTAGTACATGCTGACGGAGAGCGGCTGTAAATGGGATTTGGGGTGACTTGGTGAAGAGGGTAGACAGAATAACATAATTTTCTGCATGTGATTGTATATTAATGAGAACAAAAAGAATTTCAAAGTGCAGAAAGAGCACAGCTCTCAAATATCAGAATAAAAGTACAGGCTTTGAGTGCTCCAATCAAAAGACACAGGGTTAGAAGAACTGATGAAAACTCAAGACCACCTACGTGCTCCGTTACTGGAGACTCACTTGAGATCCAAGGACACAGACAAACTACAAGCTGAAGGGGCGGGGACAGGTTCCCTACACAAGTGAACCTGAGAAACAAAGAAAGAAATGGATTCTCTTTTGGACCCCAGAGAGAGTCAGTAGAAAATAGCACTATCTAGCCACCGTGAATTCTTTTTGTTTGGTTTCAGCAGTGCTCAGGCATAGATTTCGTGGTGCAGCAACTTCCTTCTCATTTCCTCTCACCTCAACAAATGAATTGCTGTAATAATATGCGTCTGGGCTTTTAAAATCATTGCTTTTTATGATGTTCACGAATGTAAAGAAGTAATAACCACCTAAGGAGGGAAGTTTGGACCCTCAAATAAACACTTCACTCCACAACACACTCTTTGTTCCCAACTGCTCCTGTCCAGAAATAGGTGTTCCTTTATATTTGTCCCTCCACCTATCAGCAGTGATCACGCCAATGTCCCTCAAACATGGTGGTGTGCAAAGAACCAAGTACACTTTTCTTTCAACAACCGGACAAGACGAAGGATACTTGTGGTCTTCAGGGATCACTTACTCACTGAATGTGGCTAAATAAAGTCACCAAGTGAGCAGGAAGTATAAGAGGACAGAGGACAGAGATACAGGTTCAAGTCCTTTCACCTCCATTTACTGGTTTTGTAAGCACACGCGGCTGACTCTACCTGAAAGTGTATCGGTGAACACAGTGCTCTCCTTATGGCTTAGCTACCTTGCAAGATTTCTGGAAGCATAATGTAGGAAAGAGACATAGGCTATGTTGTTAACTGTTCTGTACAGAAGGATAGATGGGCAGACAAAAAGATGATGGATTCATAGATAGATAGGTACACAGATGACAGATGAAAGATAGATAGATAGGTACATAGATTAATAGATGATAGACATCATAGATAGATGATAGGAAGATAGATAGATACATAGATAAATACATACATACATACATACATACATACATAGACAGACAGACCATTAGATAGATAGATACAGATACATATCGATTGACACAAAGCTACTGTTCATAACCAGGAGTTGAATGGTGAATAACATAGCTAAACTACAAACAAGAAGGAAGAATGAAATCCAGTTTAAAAAGTGCAGTAAGCAGCCTTAAGAAGAAAACAAATACTACCATTTGCAATGACCTGGATGGAGCTAGACGGTAGTATGTTCAGACAAATAGTCCAGGAGTAGAAAGACAAGTACCAAGTGTTTTCACTCATGTGTGGAGTATAACAACAAAGAAAAACTGAAGGAAAAAAACAGCAGCAGACTCACAGAACCCGAGAGTTGACTAAAAGTTACCAAAGGGAAAAGGACTGGGCAGGGTGGGTCTGAAGGGAGGGATAAGTGTGAGGAGAAAGAATGGGGGCATTAGTTTTAGCATGTATAATGCTTGGGGTCGAGGGGGCATGAGGAGTGCTGTTCAACGCAGGGAAGGCTAGTAGAGATCATATAACATCTTACTACTCACTGATGGAGAGCGACTGTAACGGGGTCTGTTGGGAGGGACATGGTGAAGGGGTCTACAGCATCCAACTACGCAGATTGAGAGCGACTGAAGAGGTTTTTCAGGGGTACTTGGTGAAGGGGGGTGCATAGTAAACATAATGTTCTTCAAGTGATTTTAGCTTAATGATAAAAAAAATTCTTTAAGTGCAATAAGTGCACAGCTCTAAATCATCAGAATAAAAGGTCAGGCACTGAGTGCAGCAAACAAAAGACACAGGGTTAAAAGAAGGGATGAAATCTCAAGACACCTACGTGCTTACTTACAGGAGACTCACTTGAGATCCAAGGACACAGACAAACTACAAGCCGAAGGTGTGTGGACAAGTACACTGCACGAGTGAAACTGAAAAACAAACAAACAAATGGATTCTGTTTGAGTCCCCAGAGACTGTCAGAAGAAAATAGCCCTATCTGGCAACCGTGAATTCTTTTTGTTTGGTTTCAGCCGTTCCCAGCCATTGATTTAGTGGTGCAGCAACATACTTCTCATTTTCTCTCACCTCAACAACTGAGTTGCTGTAATAATAAGCATCTGGGCCTTTGAAATCAGTGGATTTTATGATGTTCACGAATGTGAAGATCTAATAACTACCTAAAGAGGGATGTTTGGACACTCAAATAAACTCGTCACCCCACAATACACTCTTAGCTCCCAACTGCTCATGTCTAGAAATTGGTGTTCCTTTTTATTTGACCCTCCGTCCTATCGGAGGTGATCATGCTGAGGTCCTTCAAACATGGTGGTGAGCAAAGCAGCAAGTTTACTTTTCTCGTGACAACAGGCCCAGAGGAATGATACTTGTGGTCTTCAGGGAGCACTTAGTCAAAGAATGTGGCTAAATACAGATAGCAAGTTAGAAGGAGATGAAAGAGGACAGAGGATAGAGACACGGGATCAAGTGCCGGCACAACCATTTCCTGGTTTTTTAGGTACACGCGGCCGACTCGAACTGCAAGTGTCTCGGTAAACCCAGTGCTCTATCTACAGCCTAGATACTTTGCAGGACTTTTGGAAGCATAGTGTAGGAAAGTGATATAGGATAATTGGTTAACTGTTCTGTACACAAGGACAGATGGGCAGACAAAAAGATGATTGATTGAGTGATTGATAAATAGATAGACAGACAGATAGATAGATATAGGTACATATCGATTAACACAAAGCTACTGCTCATAACAAGGAGAGCAATAGTGAAAGCACATAGCAAAACTACAATCAAAAAAGAAGAATGAAATCCAGTTTAAAAAGTGCAGTAAGCAGCCATAAGAAGAAAACAAATCCTATCATTTGCAATAACGTGGATGGAGCTAGAGGGTATTATGCTCAGTCAAATAGGCCAGGCGGAGAAATACATGTACCAAATGATTTCACTCATGTGTGGAGTATGATAACAAAGAAAAACTGAAGGAAAAGACAGCAGCAGACTCACAGAACCCGAGAGTGGACTGAAAGTTACCAAAGAGAAAGGGACTGGGTAGGGTTTGTGGGAAGGAAGTAATAAGTGCGGGGAAAAAGAATGGGGGCATTAGGATTAGCATGTATAATGTGTAGGGTGGGGTGTCGTGGGTAGGGCTGTACAACACAGAGAAGACATGTAGTGATTCTACAGCATCTTAGTACATGCTGACGGAGAGCGGCTGTAAATGGGATTTGGGGTGACTTGGTGAAGAGGGTAGACAGAATAACATAATTTTCTGCATGTGATTGTATATTAATGAGAACAAAAAGAATTTCAAAGTGCAGAAAGAGCACAGCTCTCAAATATCAGAATAAAAGTACAGGCTTTGAGTGCTCCAATCAAAAGACACAGGGTTAGAAGAACTGATGAAAACTCAAGACCACCTACGTGCTCCGTTACTGGAGACTCACTTGAGATCCAAGGACACAGACAAACTACAAGCTGAAGGGGCGGGGACAGGTTCCCTACACAAGTGAACCTGAGAAACAAAGAAAGAAATGGATTCTCTTTTGGACCCCAGAGAGAGTCAGTAGAAAATAGCACTATCTAGCCACCGTGAATTCTTTTTGTTTGGTTTCAGCAGTGCTCAGGCATAGATTTCGTGGTGCAGCAACTTCCTTCTCATTTCCTCTCACCTCAACAAATGAATTGCTGTAATAATATGCGTCTGGGCTTTTAAAATCATTGCTTTTTATGATGTTCACGAATGTAAAGAAGTAATAACCACCTAAGGAGGGAAGTTTGGACCCTCAAATAAACACTTCACTCCACAACACACTCTTTGTTCCCAACTGCTCCTGTCCAGAAATAGGTGTTCCTTTATATTTGTCCCTCCACCTATCAGCAGTGATCACGCCAATGTCCCTCAAACATGGTGGTGTGCAAAGAACCAAGTACACTTTTCTTTCAACAACCGGACAAGACGAAGGATACTTGTGGTCTTCAGGGATCACTTACTCACTGAATGTGGCTAAATAAAGTCACCAAGTGAGCAGGAAGTATAAGAGGACAGAGGACAGAGATACAGGTTCAAGTCCTTTCACCTCCATTTACTGGTTTTGTAAGCACACGCGGCTGACTCTACCTGAAAGTGTATCGGTGAACACAGTGCTCTCCTTATGGCTTAGCTACCTTGCAAGATTTCTGGAAGCATAATGTAGGAAAGAGACATAGGCTATGTTGTTAACTGTTCTGTACAGAAGGATAGATGGGCAGACAAAAAGATGATGGATTCATAGATAGATAGGTACACAGATGACAGATGAAAGATAGATAGATAGGTACATAGATTAATAGATGATAGACATCATAGATAGATGATAGGAAGATAGATAGATACATAGATAAATACATACATACATACATACATACATACATAGACAGACAGACCATTAGATAGATAGATACAGATACATATCGATTGACACAAAGCTACTGTTCATAACCAGGAGTTGAATGGTGAATAACATAGCTAAACTACAAACAAGAAGGAAGAATGAAATCCAGTTTAAAAAGTGCAGTAAGCAGCCTTAAGAAGAAAACAAATACTACCATTTGCAATGACCTGGATGGAGCTAGACGGTAGTATGTTCAGACAAATAGTCCAGGAGTAGAAAGACAAGTACCAAGTGTTTTCACTCATGTGTGGAGTATAACAACAAAGAAAAACTGAAGGAAAAAAACAGCAGCAGACTCACAGAACCCGAGAGTTGACTAAAAGTTACCAAAGGGAAAAGGACTGGGCAGGGTGGGTCTGAAGGGAGGGATAAGTGTGAGGAGAAAGAATGGGGGCATTAGTTTTAGCATGTATAATGCTTGGGGTCGAGGGGGCATGAGGAGTGCTGTTCAACGCAGGGAAGGCTAGTAGAGATCATATAACATCTTACTACTCACTGATGGAGAGCGACTGTAACGGGGTCTGTTGGGAGGGACATGGTGAAGGGGTCTACAGCATCCAACTACGCAGATTGAGAGCGACTGAAGAGGTTTTTCAGGGGTACTTGGTGAAGGGGGGTGCATAGTAAACATAATGTTCTTCAAGTGATTTTAGCTTAATGATAAAAAAAATTCTTTAAGTGCAATAAGTGCACAGCTCTAAATCATCAGAATAAAAGGTCAGGCACTGAGTGCAGCAAACAAAAGACACAGGGTTAAAAGAAGGGATGAAATCTCAAGACACCTACGTGCTTACTTACAGGAGACTCACTTGAGATCCAAGGACACAGACAAACTACAAGCCGAAGGTGTGTGGACAAGTACACTGCACGAGTGAAACTGAAAAACAAACAAACAAATGGATTCTGTTTGAGTCCCCAGAGACTGTCAGAAGAAAATAGCCCTATCTGGCAACCGTGAATTCTTTTTGTTTGGTTTCAGCCGTTCCCAGCCATTGATTTAGTGGTGCAGCAACATACTTCTCATTTTCTCTCACCTCAACAACTGAGTTGCTGTAATAATAAGCATCTGGGCCTTTGAAATCAGTGGATTTTATGATGTTCACGAATGTGAAGATCTAATAACTACCTAAAGAGGGATGTTTGGACACTCAAATAAACTCGTCACCCAACAATACACTCTTAGCTCCCAACTGCTCATGTCTAGAAATTGGTGTTTCTTTTTATTTGACCCTCCGTCCTATCGGAGGTGATCACGCTGAGGTCCTTCAAACATGGTGGTGAGCAAAGCAGCAAGTTTACTTTTCTCGTGACAACAGGCCCAGAGGAATGATACTTGTGGTCTTCAGGGAACACTTAGTCAAAGAATGTGGCTAAATACAGATAGCAAGTTAGAAGGAGATGAAAGAGGACAGAGGATAGAGACACGGGATCAAGTGCCGGCACAACCATTTCCTGGTTTTTTTATGTACACGCGGCCGACTCGAACTGCAAGTGTCTCGGTAAACCCAGTGCTCTATCTACAGCCTAGATACTTTGCAGGACTTTTGGAAGCATAGTGTAGGAAAGTGATATAGGATAATTGGTTAACTGTTCTGTACACAAGGACAGATGGGCAGACAAAAAGATGATTGATTGAGTGATTGATAAATAGATAGACAGACAGATAGATAGATATAGGTACATATCGATTAACACAAAGCTACTGCTCATAACAAGGAGAGCAATAGTGAAAGCACATAGCAAAACTACAATCAAAAAAGAAGAATGAAATCCAGTTTAAAAAGTGCAGTAAGCAGCCATAAGAAGAAAACAAATCCTATCATTTGCAATAACGTGGATGGAGCTAGAGGGTATTATGCTCAGTCAAATAGGCCAGGCGGAGAAATACATGTACCAAATGATTTCACTCATGTGTGGAGTATGATAACAAAGAAAAACTGAAGGAAAAGACAGCAGCAGACTCACAGAACCCGAGAGTGGACTGAAAGTTACCAAAGAGAAAGGGACTGGGTAGGGTTTGTGGGAAGGAAGTAATAAGTGCGGGGAAAAAGAATGGGGGCATTAGGATTAGCATGTATAATGTGTAGGGTGGGGTGTCGTGGGTAGGGCTGTACAACACAGAGAAGACATGTAGTGATTCTACAGCATCTTAGTACATGCTGACGGAGAGCGGCTGTAAATGGGATTTGGGGTGACTTGGTGAAGAGGGTAGACAGAATAACATAATTTTCTGCATGTGATTGTATATTAATGAGAACAAAAAGAATTTCAAAGTGCAGAAAGAGCACAGCTCTCAAATATCAGAATAAAAGTACAGGCTTTGAGTGCTCCAATCAAAAGACACAGGGTTAGAAGAACTGATGAAAACTCAAGACCACCTACGTGCTCCGTTACTGGAGACTCACTTGAGATCCAAGGACACAGACAAACTACAAGCTGAAGGGGCGGGGACAGGTTCCCTACACAAGTGAACCTGAGAAACAAAGAAAGAAATGGATTCTCTTTTGGACCCCAGAGAGAGTCAGTAGAAAATAGCACTATCTAGCCACCGTGAATTCTTTTTGTTTGGTTTCAGCAGTGCTCAGGCATAGATTTCGTGGTGCAGCAACTTCCTTCTCATTTCCTCTCACCTCAACAAATGAATTGCTGTAATAATATGCGTCTGGGCTTTTAAAATCATTGCTTTTTATGATGTTCACGAATGTAAAGAAGTAATAACCACCTAAGGAGGGAAGTTTGGACCCTCAAATAAACACTTCACTCCACAACACACTCTTTGTTCCCAACTGCTCCTGTCCAGAAATAGGTGTTCCTTTATATTTGTCCCTCCACCTATCAGCAGTGATCACGCCAATGTCCCTCAAACATGGTGGTGTGCAAAGAACCAAGTACACTTTTCTTTCAACAACCGGACAAGACGAAGGATACTTGTGGTCTTCAGGGATCACTTACTCACTGAATGTGGCTAAATAAAGTCACCAAGTGAGCAGGAAGTATAAGAGGACAGAGGACAGAGATACAGGTTCAAGTCCTTTCACCTCCATTTACTGGTTTTGTAAGCACACGCGGCTGACTCTACCTGAAAGTGTATCGGTGAACACAGTGCTCTCCTTATGGCTTAGCTACCTTGCAAGATTTCTGGAAGCATAATGTAGGAAAGAGACATAGGCTATGTTGTTAACTGTTCTGTACAGAAGGATAGATGGGCAGACAAAAAGATGATGGATTCATAGATAGATAGGTACACAGATGACAGATGAAAGATAGATAGATAGGTACATAGATTAATAGATGATAGACATCATAGATAGATGATAGGAAGATAGATAGATACATAGATAAATACATACATACATACATACATACATACATAGACAGACAGACCATTAGATAGATAGATACAGATACATATCGATTGACACAAAGCTACTGTTCATAACCAGGAGTTGAATGGTGAATAACATAGCTAAACTACAAACAAGAAGGAAGAATGAAATCCAGTTTAAAAAGTGCAGTAAGCAGCCTTAAGAAGAAAACAAATACTACCATTTGCAATGACCTGGATGGAGCTAGACGGTAGTATGTTCAGACAAATAGTCCAGGAGTAGAAAGACAAGTACCAAGTGTTTTCACTCATGTGTGGAGTATAACAACAAAGAAAAACTGAAGGAAAAAAACAGCAGCAGACTCACAGAACCCGAGAGTTGACTAAAAGTTACCAAAGGGAAAAGGACTGGGCAGGGTGGGTCTGAAGGGAGGGATAAGTGTGAGGAGAAAGAATGGGGGCATTAGTTTTAGCATGTATAATGCTTGGGGTCGAGGGGGCATGAGGAGTGCTGTTCAACGCAGGGAAGGCTAGTAGAGATCATATAACATCTTACTACTCACTGATGGAGAGCGACTGTAACGGGGTCTGTTGGGAGGGACATGGTGAAGGGGTCTACAGCATCCAACTACGCAGATTGAGAGCGACTGAAGAGGTTTTTCAGGGGTACTTGGTGAAGGGGGGTGCATAGTAAACATAATGTTCTTCAAGTGATTTTAGCTTAATGATAAAAAAAATTCTTTAAGTGCAATAAGTGCACAGCTCTAAATCATCAGAATAAAAGGTCAGGCACTGAGTGCAGCAAACAAAAGACACAGGGTTAAAAGAAGGGATGAAATCTCAAGACACCTACGTGCTTACTTACAGGAGACTCACTTGAGATCCAAGGACACAGACAAACTACAAGCCGAAGGTGTGTGGACAAGTACACTGCACGAGTGAAACTGAAAAACAAACAAACAAATGGATTCTGTTTGAGTCCCCAGAGACTGTCAGAAGAAAATAGCCCTATCTGGCAACCGTGAATTCTTTTTGTTTGGTTTCAGCCGTTCCCAGCCATTGATTTAGTGGTGCAGCAACATACTTCTCATTTTCTCTCACCTCAACAACTGAGTTGCTGTAATAATAAGCATCTGGGCCTTTGAAATCAGTGGATTTTATGATGTTCACGAATGTGAAGATCTAATAACTACCTAAAGAGGGATGTTTGGACACTCAAATAAACTCGTCACCCCACAATACACTCTTAGCTCCCAACTGCTCATGTCTAGAAATTGGTGTTCCTTTTTATTTGACCCTCCGTCCTATCGGAGGTGATCATGCTGAGGTCCTTCAAACATGGTGGTGAGCAAAGCAGCAAGTTTACTTTTCTCGTGACAACAGGCCCAGAGGAATGATACTTGTGGTCTTCAGGGAGCACTTAGTCAAAGAATGTGGCTAAATACAGATAGCAAGTTAGAAGGAGATGAAAGAGGACAGAGGATAGAGACACGGGATCAAGTGCCGGCACAACCATTTCCTGGTTTTTTAGGTACACGCGGCCGACTCGAACTGCAAGTGTCTCGGTAAACCCAGTGCTCTATCTACAGCCTAGATACTTTGCAGGACTTTTGGAAGCATAGTGTAGGAAAGTGATATAGGATAATTGGTTAACTGTTCTGTACACAAGGACAGATGGGCAGACAAAAAGATGATTGATTGAGTGATTGATAAATAGATAGACAGACAGATAGATAGATATAGGTACATATCGATTAACACAAAGATACTGCTCATAACAAGGAGAGCAATGGTGAAAGCACATAGCAAAACTACAAACAAAAAAGAAGAATGAAATCCAGTTTAAAAAGTGCAGTAAGCAGCCATAAGAAGAAAACAAATCCTATCATTTGCAATAACGTGGATGGAGCTAGAGGGTATTATGCTCAGTCAAATAGGCCAGGCGGAGAAATACATGTACCAAATGATTTCACTCATGTGTGGAGTATGATAACAAAGAAAAACTGAAGGAAAAGACAGCAGCAGACTCACAGAACCCGAGAGTGGACTGACAGTTACCAAAGAGAAAGGGACTGGGTAGGGTTTGTGGGAAGGAAGTAATAAGTGCGGTGAAAAAGAATGGGGGCATTAGGATTAGCATGTATAATGTGTAGGGTGGGGTGTCATGGGTAGGGCTGTACAACACAGAGAAGACATGTAGTGATTCTACAGCATCTTAGTACATGCTGACGGAGAGCGGCTGTAAATGGGATTTGGGGTGACTTGGTGAAGAGGGTAGACAGAATAACATAATTTTCTGCATGTGATTTTATATTAATGAGAACAAAAAGAATTTCAAAGTGCAGAAAGAGCACAGCTCTCAAATATCAGAATAAAAGTACAGGCTTTGAGTGCTCCAATCAAAAGACACAGGGTTAGAAGAACTGATGAAAACTCAAGACCACCTACGTGCTCCGTTACTGGAGACTCACTTGAGATCCAAGGACACAGACAATCTACAAGCTGAAGGGGCGGGGACAGGTTCCCTACACAAGTGAACCTGAGAAACAAAGAAAGAAATGGATTCTCTTTTGGACCCCAGAGAGAGTCAGTAGAAAATAGCACTATCTAGCCACCGTGAATTCTTTTTGTTTGGTTTCAGCAGTGCTCAGGCATAGATTTCGTGGTGCAGCAACTTCCTTCTCATTTCCTCTCACCTCAACAAATGAATTGCTGTAATAATATGCGTCTGGGCTTTTAAAATCATTGCTTTTTATGATGTTCACGAATGTAAAGAAGTAATAACCACCTAAGGAGGGAAGTTTGGACCCTCAAATAAACACTTCACTCCACAACACACTCTTTGTTCCCAACTGCTCCTGTCCAGAAATAGGTGTTCCTTTATATTTGTCCCTCCACCTATCAGCAGTGATCACGCCAATGTCCCTCAAACATGGTGGTGTGCAAAGAACCAAGTACACTTTTCTTTCGACAACCGGACCAGACGAAGGATACTTGTGGTCTTCAGGGATCACTTACTCACTGAATGTGGCTAAATAAAGTCACCAAGTGAGCAGGAAGTATAAGAGGACAGAGGACAGAGATACAGGTTCAAGTTCTTTCACCTCCATTTACTGGTTTTGTAAGCACACGCAGCTGACTCTACCTGAAAGTGTATCGGTGAACACAGTGCTCTCCTTATGGCTTAGCTACCTTGCAAGATTTCTGGAAGCATAATGTAGGAAAGAGACATAGGCTATGTTGTTAACTGTTCTGTACAGAAGGATAGATTGGCAGACAAAAAGATGATGGATTCATAGATAGATAGGTACACAGATGACAGATGAAAGATAGATAAATAGGTACATAGATTAATAGATGATAGACATCATAGATAGATGATAGGAAGATAGATAGATACATAGATAAATACATACATACATACATACATACATACATAGATGGACAGACAGACCATTAGATAGATAGATACAGATACATATCGATTGACACAAAGCTACTGTTCATAACCAGGAGTTGAATGGTGAATAACATAGCTAAACTACAAACAAGAAGGAAGAATGAAATCCAGTTTAAAAAGTGCAGTAAGCAGCCTTAAGAAGAAAACAAATACTACCATTTGCAATGACCTGGATGGAGCTAGACGGTAGTATGTTCAGACAAATAGTCCAGGAGTAGAAAGACAAGTACCAAGTGTTTTCACTCATGTGTGGAGTATAACAACAAAGAAAAACTGAAGGAAAAAAACAGCAGCAGACTCACAGAACCCGAGAGTTGACTAAAAGTTACCAAAGGGAAAAGGACTGGGCAGGGTGGGTCTGAAGGGAGGGATAAGTGTGAGGAGAAAGAATGGGGGCATTAGTTTTAGCATGTATAATGCTTGGGGTCGAGGGGGCATGAGGAGTGCTGTTCAACGCAGGGAAGGCTAGTAGAGATCATATAACATCTTACTACTCACTGATGGAGAGCGACTGTAACGGGGTCTGTTGGGAGGGACATGGTGAAGGGGTCTACAGCATCCAACTACGCAGATCGAGAGCGACTGAAGAGGTTTTTCAGGGGTACTTGGTGAAGGGGGGTGCATAGTAAACATAATGTTCTTCAAGTGATTTTAGCTTAATGATAAAAAAAATTCTTTAAGTGCAATAAGTGCACAGCTCTAAATCATCAGAATAAAAGGTCAGGCACTGAGTGCAGCAAACAAAAGACACAGGGTTAAAAGAAGGGATGAAATCTCAAGACACCTACGTGCTTACTTACAGGAGACTCACTTGAGATCCAAGGACACAGACAAACTACAAGCCGAAGGTGTGTGGACAAGTACACTGCACGAGTGAAACTGAAAAACAAACAATCAAACAAATGGATTCTGTTTGAGTCCCCTGAGACTGTCAGAAGAAAATAGCCCTATCTGGCAACCGTGAATTCTTTTTGTTTGGTTTCAGCCGTTCCCAGCCATTGATTTAGTGGTGCAGCAACATACTTCTCATTTTCTCTCACCTCAACAACTGAGTTGCTGTAATAATAAGCATCTGGGCCTTTGAAATCAGTGGATTTTATGATGTTCACGAATGTGAAGATCTAATAACTACCTAAAGAGGGATGTTTGGACACTCAAATAAACTCGTCACCCCACAATACACTCTTAGCTCCCAACTGCTCATGTCTAGAAATTGGTGTTCCTTTTTATTTGACCCTCCGTCCTATCGGAGGTGATCACGCTGAGGTCCTTCAAACATGGTGGTGAGCAAAGCAGCAAGTTTACTTTTCTCGTGACAACAGGCCCAGAGGAATGATACTTGTGGTCTTCAGGGAGCACTTAGTCAAAGAACGTGGCTAAATACAGATAGCAAGTTAGAAGGAGAAGAAAGAGGACAGAGGATAGAGACACGGGATCAAGTCCCGGCACAACCATTTCCTGTTTTTTTAGGTACACGCGGCCGACTCGAACTGCAAGTGTCTCGGTAAACCCAGTGCTCTATCTACAGCCTAGATACTTTGCAGGACTTTTGGAAGCATAGTGTAGGAAAGTGATATAGGATAATTGGTTAACTGTTCTGTACACAAGGACAGATGGGCAGACAAAAAGATGATTGATTGAGTGATTGATAAATAGATAGACAGACAGATAGATAGATATAGGTACATATCGATTAACACAAAGCTACTGCTCATAACAAGGAGAGCAATGGTGAAAGCACATAGCAAAACTACAAACAAAAAAGAAGAATGAAATCCAGTTTAAAAAGTGCAGTAAGCAGCCATAAGAAGAAAACAAATCCTATCATTTGCAATAACGTGGATGGAGCTAGAGGGTATTATGCTCAGTCAAATAGGCCAGGCGGAGAAATACATGTACCAAATGATTTCACTCATGTGTGGAGTATGATAACAAAGAAAAACTGAAGGAAAAGACAGCAGCAGACTCACAGAACCCGAGAGTGGACTAACAGTTACCAAAGAGAAAGGGACTGGGTAGGGTTTGTGGGAAGGGAGTAATAAGTGCGGGGAAAAAGAATGGGGGCATTAGGATTAGCATGTATAATGTGTAGGGTGGGGTGTCATGGGTAGGGCTGTACAACACAGAGAAGACATGTAGTGATTCTACAGCATCTTAGTACATGCTGACGGAGAGCGGCTGTAAATGGGATTTGGAGTGACTTGGTGAAGAGGGTAGACAGAATAACATAATTTTCTGCATGTGATTGTATATTAATGAGAACAAAAAGAATTTCAAAGTGCAGAAAGAGCACAGCTCTCAAATATCAGAATAAAAGTACAGGCTTTGAGTGCTCCAATCAGAAGACACAGGGTTAGAAGAACTGATGAAAACTCAAGACCACCTACGTGCTCCGTTACTGGAGACTCACTTGAGATCCAAGGACACAGACAAACTACAAGCTGAAGGGGCGGGGACAGGTTCCCTACACAAGTGAACCTGAGAAACAAAGAAAGAAATGGATTCTCTTTTGGACCCCAGAGAGAGTCAGTAGAAAATAGCACTATCTAGCCACCGTGAATTCTTTTTGTTTGGTTTCAGCAGTGCTCAGGCATAGATTTCGTGGTGCAGCAACTTCCTTCTCATTTCCTCTCACCTCAACAAATGAATTGCTGTAATAATATGCGTCTGGGCTTTTAAAATCATTGCTTTTTATGATGTTCACGAATGTAAAGAAGTAATAACCACCTAAGGAGGGAAGTTTGGACCCTCAAATAAACACTTCACTCCACAACACACTCTTTGTTCCCAACTGCTCCTGTCCAGAAATAGGTGTTCCTTTATATTTGTCCCTCCACCTATCAGCAGTGATCACGCCAATGTCCCTCAAACATGGTGGTGTGCAAAGAACCAAGTACACTTTTCTTTCGACAACCGGACCAGACGAAGGATACTTGTGGTCTTCAGGGATCACTTACTCACTGAATGTGGCTAAATAAAGTCACCAAGTGAGCAGGAAGTATAAGAGGACAGAGGACAGAGATACAGGTTCAAGTCCTTTCACCTCCATTTACTGGTTTTGTAAGCACACGCGGCTGACTCTACCTGAAAGTGTATCGGTGAACACAGTGCTCTCCTTATGGCTTAGCTACCTTGCAAGATTTCTGGAAGCATAATGTAGGAAAGAGACATAGGCTATGTTGTTAACTGTTCTGTACAGAAGGATAGATGGGCAGACAAAAAGATGATGGATTCATAGATAGATAGGTACATAGATTAATAGATGATAGACATCATAGATAGATGATAGGAAGATAGATAGATACATAGATAAATACATACATACATACATACATACATACATAGACAGACAGACCATTAGATAGATAGATACAGATACATATCGATTGACACAAAGTTACTGTTCATAACCAGGAGTTGAATGGTGAATAACATAGCTAAACTACAAACAAGAAGGAAGAATGAAATCCAGTTTAAAAAGTGCAGTAAGCAGCCTTAAGAAGAAAACAAATACTACCATTTGCAATGACCTGGATGGAGCTAGACGGTAGTATGTTCAGACAAATAGTCCAGGAGTAGAAAGACAAGTACCAAGTGTTTTCACTCATGTGTGGAGTATAACAACAAAGAAAAACTGAAGGAAAAAAACAGCAGCAGACTCACAGAACCCGAGAGTTGACTAAAAGTTACCAAAGGGAAAAGGACTGGGCAGGGTGGGTCTGAAGGGAGGGATAAGTGTGAGGAGAAAGAATGGGGGCATTAGTTTTAGCATGTATAATGCTTGGGGTCGAGGGGGCATGAGGAGTGCTGTTCAACGCAGGGAAGGCTAGTAGAGATCATATAACATCTTACTACTCACTGATGGAGAGCGACTGTAACGGGGTCTGTTGGGAGGGACATGGTGAAGGGGTCTACAGCATCCAACTACGCAGATCGAGAGCGACTGAAGAGGTTTTTCAGGGGTACTTGGTGAAGGGGGGTGCATAGTAAACATAATGTTCTTCAAGTGATTTTAGCTTAATGATAAAAAAAATTCTTTAAGTGCTGTAAGTGCACAGCTCTAAATCATCAGAATAAAAGGTCAGGCACTGAGTGCAGCAAACAAAAGACACAGGGTTAAAAGAAGGGATGAAATCTCAAGACACCTACGTGCTTACTTACAGGAGACTCACTTGAGATCCAAGGACACAGACAAACTACAAGCCGAAGGTGTGTGGACAAGTACACTGCACGAGTGAAACTGAAAAACAAACAATCAAACAAATGGATTCTGTTTGAGTCCCCTGAGACTGTCAGAAGAAAATAGCCCTATCTGGCCACCGTGAATTCTTTTTGTTTGGTTTCAGCCGTTCCCAGCCATTGATTTAGTGGTGCAGCAACATACTTCTCATTTTCTCTCACCTCAACAACTGAGTTGCTGTAATAATAAGCATCTGGGCCTTTGAAATCAGTGGATTTTATGATGTTCACGAATGTGAAGATCTAATAACTACCTAAAGAGGGATGTTTGGACACTCAAATAAACTCGTCACCCCACAATACACTCTTAGCTCCCAACTGCTCATGTCTAGAAATTGGTGTTCCTTTTTATTTGACCCTCCGTCCTATCGGAGGTGATCACGCTGAGGTCCTTCAAACATGGTGGTGAGCAAAGCAGCAAGTTTACTTTTCTCGTGACAACAGGCCCAGAGGAATGATACTTGTGGTCTTCAGGGAGCACTTAGTCAAAGAATGTGGCTAAATACAGATAGCAAGTTAGAAGGAGATGAAAGAGGACAGAGGATAGAGACACGGGATCAAGTGCCGGCACAACCATTTCCTGTTTTTTTAGGTACACGCGGCCGACTCGAACTGCAAGTGTCTCGGTAAACCCAGTGCTCTATCTACAGCCTAGATACTTTGCAGGACTTTTGGAAGCATAGTGTAGGAAAGTGATATAGGATAATTGGTTAACTGTTCTGTACACAAGGACAGATGGGCAGACAAAAAGATGATTGATTGAGTGATTGATAAATAGATAGACAGACAGATAGATAGATATAGGTACATATCGATTAACACAAAGCTACTGCTCATAACAAGGAGAGCAATGGTGAAAGCACATAGCAAAACTACAAACAAAAAAGAAGAATGAAATCCAGTTTAAAAAGTGCAGTAAGCAGCCATAAGAAGAAAACAAATCCTATCATTTGCAATAACGTGGATGGAGCTAGAGGGTATTATGCTCAGTCAAATAGGCCAGGCGGAGAAATACATGTACCAAATGATTTCACTCATGTGTGGAGTATGATAACAAAGAAAAACTGAAGGAAAAGACAGCAGCAGACTCACAGAACCCGAGAGTGGACTGACAGTTACCAAAGAGAAAGGGACTGGGTAGGGTTTGTGGGAAGGAAGTAATAAGTGCGGTGAAAAAGAATGGGGGCATTAGGATTAGCATGTATAATGTGTAGGGTGGGGTGTCATGGGTAGGGCTGTACAACACAGAGAAGACATGTAGTGATTCTACAGCATCTTAGTACATGCTGACGGAGAGCGGCTGTAAATGGGATTTGGGGTGACTTGGTGAAGAGGGTAGACAGAATAACATAATTTTCTGCATGTGATTGTATATTAATGAGAACAAAAAGAATTTCAAAGTGCAGAAAGAGCACAGCTCTCAAATATCAGAATAAAAGTACAGGCTTTGAGTGCTCCAATCAAAAGACACAGGGTTAGAAGAACTGATGAAAACTCAAGACCACCTACGTGCTCCGTTACTGGAGACTCACTTGAGATCCAAGGACACAGACAATCTACAAGCTGAAGGGGCGGGGACAGGTTCCCTACACAAGTGAACCTGAGAAACAAAGAAAGAAATGGATTCTCTTTTGGACCCCAGAGAGAGTCAGTAGAAAATAGCACTATCTAGCCACCGTGAATTCTTTTTGTTTGGTTTCAGCAGTGCTCAGGCATAGATTTCGTGGTGCAGCAACTTCCTTCTCATTTCCTCTCACCTCAACAAATGAATTGCTGTAATAATATGCGTCTGGGCTTTTAAAATCATTGCTTTTTATGATGTTCACGAATGTAAAGAAGTAATAACCACCTAAGGAGGGAAGTTTGGACCCTCAAATAAACACTTCACTCCACAACACACTCTTTGTTCCCAACTGCTCCTGTCCAGAAATAGGTGTTCCTTTATATTTGTCCCTCCACCTATCAGCAGTGATCACGCCAATGTCCCTCAAACATGGTGGTGTGCAAAGAACCAAGTACACTTTTCTTTCGACAACCGGACCAGACGAAGGATACTTGTGGTCTTCAGGGATCACTTACTCACTGAATGTGGCTAAATAAAGTCACCAAGTGAGCAGGAAGTATAAGAGGACAGAGGACAGAGATACAGGTTCAAGTTCTTTCACCTCCATTTACTGGTTTTGTAAGCACACGCGGCTGACTCTACCTGAAAGTGTATCGGTGAACACAGTGCTCTCCTTATGGCTTAGCTACCTTGCAAGATTTCTGGAAGCATAATGTAGGAAAGAGACATAGGCTATGTTGTTAACTGTTCTGTACAGAAGGATAGATGGGCAGACAAAAAGATGATGGATTCATAGATAGATAGGTACACAGATGACAGATGAAAGATAGATAAATAGGTACATAGATTAATAGATGATAGACATCATAGATAGATGATAGGAAGATAGATAGATACATAGATAAATACATACATACATACATACATACATACATAGATGGACAGACAGACCATTAGATAGATAGATACAGATACATATCGATTGACACAAAGCTACTGTTCATAACCAGGAGTTGAATGGTGAATAACATAGCTAAACTACAAACAAAAAGGAAGAATGAAATCCAGTTTAAAAAGTGCAGTAAGCAGCCTTAAGAAGAAAACAAATACTACCATTTGCAATGACCTGGATGGAGCTAGACGGTAGTATGTTCAGACAAATAGTCCAGGAGTAGAAAGACAAGTACCAAGTGTTTTCACTCATGTGTGGAGTATAACAACAAAGAAAAACTGAAGGAAAAAAACAGCAGCAGACTCACAGAACCCGAGAGTTGACTAAAAGTTACCAAAGGGAAAAGGACTGGGCAGGGTGGGTCTGAAGGGAGGGATAAGTGTGAGGAGAAAGAATGGGGGCATTAGTTTTAGCATGTATAATGCTTGGGGTCGAGGGGGCATGAGGAGTGCTGTTCAACGCAGGGAAGGCTAGTAGAGATCATATAACATCTTACTACTCACTGATGGAGAGCGACTGTAACGGGGTCTGTTGGGAGGGACATGGTGAAGGGGTCTACAGCATCCAACTACGCAGATCGAGAGCGACTGAAGAGGTTTTTCAGGGGTACTTGGTGAAGGGGGGTGCATAGTAAACATAATGTTCTTCAAGTGATTTTAGCTTAATGATAAAAAAAATTCTTTAAGTGCAATAAGTGCACAGCTCTAAATCATCAGAATAAAAGGTCAGGCACTGAGTGCAGCAAACAAAAGACACAGGGTTAAAAGAAGGGATGAAATCTCAAGACACCTACGTGCTTACTTACAGGAGACTCACTTGAGATCCAAGGACACAGACAAACTACAAGCCGAAGGTGTGTGGACAAGTACACTGCACGAGTGAAACTGAAAAACAAACAATCAAACAAATGGATTCTGTTTGAGTCCCCTGAGACTGTCAGAAGAAAATAGCCCTATCTGGCAACCGTGAATTCTTTTTGTTTGGTTTCAGCCGTTCCCAGCCATTGATTTAGTGGTGCAGCAACATACTTCTCATTTTCTCTCACCTCAACAACTGAGTTGCTGTAATAATAAGCATCTGGGCCTTTGAAATCAGTGGATTTTATGATGTTCACGAATGTGAAGATCTAATAACTACCTAAAGAGGGATGTTTGGACACTCAAATAAACTCGTCACCCCACAATACACTCTTAGCTCCCAACTGCTCATGTCTAGAAATTGGTGTTTCTTTTTATTTGACCCTCCGTCCTATCGGAGGTGATCACGCTGAGGTCCTTCAAACATGGTGGTGAGCAAAGCAGCAAGTTTACTTTTCTCGTGACAACAGGCCCAGAGGAATGATACTTGTGGTCTTCAGGGAGCACTTAGTCAAAGAACGTGGCTAAATACAGATAGCAAGTTAGAAGGAGAAGAAAGAGGACAGAGGATAGAGACACGGGATCAAGTCCCGGCACAACCATTTCCTGTTTTCTTAGGTACACGCGGCCGACTCGAACTGCAAGTGTCTCGGTAAACCCAGTGCTCTATCTACAGCCTAGATACTTTGCAGGACTTTTGGAAGCATAGTGTAGGAAAGTGATATAGGATAATTGGTTAACTGTTCTGTACACAAGGACAGATGGGCAGACAAAAAGATGATTGATTGAGTGATTGATAAATAGATAGACAGACAGATAGATAGATATAGGTACATATCGATTAACACAAAGCTACTGCTCATAACAAGGAGAGCAATGGTGAAAGCACATAGCAAAACTACAAACAAAAAAGAAGAATGAAATCCAGTTTAAAAAGTGCAGTAAGCAGCCATAAGAAGAAAACAAAACCTATCATTTGCAATAACGTGGATGGAGCTAGAGGGTATTATGCTCAGTCAAATAGGCCAGGCGGAGAAATACATGTACCAAATGATTTCACTCATGTGTGGAGTATGATAACAAAGAAAAACTGAAGGAAAAGAGAGCAGCAGACTCACAGAACCCGAGAGTGGACTAACAGTTACCAAAGAGAAAGGGACTGGGTAGGGTTTGTGGGAAGGGAGTAATAAGTGCGGGGAAAAAGAATGGGGGCATTAGGATTAGCATGTATAATGTGTAGGGTGGGGTGTCATGGGTAGGGCTGTACAACACAGAGAAGACATGTAGTGATTCTACAGCATCTTAGTACATGCTGACGGAGAGCGGCTGTAAATGGGATTTGGGGTGACTTGGTGAAGAGGGTAGACAGAATAACATAATTTTCTGCATGTGATTGTATATTAATGAGAACAAAAAGAATTTCAAAGTGCAGAAAGAGCACAGCTCTCAAATATCAGAATAAAAGTACAGGCTTTGAGTGCTCCAATCAGAAGACACAGGGTTAGAAGAACTGATGAAAACTCAAGACCACCTACGTGCTCCGTTACTGGAGACTCACTTGAGATCCAAGGACACAGACAAACTACAAGCTGAAGGGGCGGGGACAGGTTCCCTACACAAGTGAACCTGAGAAACAAAGAAAGAAATGGATTCTCTTTTGGACCCCAGAGAGAGTCAGTAGAAAATAGCACTATCTAGCCACCGTGAATTCTTTTTGTTTGGTTTCAGCAGTGCTCAGGCATAGATTTCGTGGTGCAGCAACTTCCTTCTCATTTCCTCTCACCTCAACAAATGAATTGCTGTAATAATATGCGTCTGGGCTTTTAAAATCATTGCTTTTTATGATGTTCACGAATGTAAAGAAGTAATAACCACCTAAGGAGGGAAGTTTGGACCCTCAAATAAACACTTCACTCCACAACACACTCTTTGTTCCCAACTGCTCCTGTCCAGAAATAGGTGTTCCTTTATATTTGTCCCTCCACCTATCAGCAGTGATCACGCCAATGTCCCTCAAACATGGTGGTGTGCAAAGAACCAAGTACACTTTTCTTTCGACAACCGGACCAGACGAAGGATACTTGTGGTCTTCAGGGATCACTTACTCACTGAATGTGGCTAAATAAAGTCACCAAGTGAGCAGGAAGTATAAGATGACAGAGGACAGAGATACAGGTTCAAGTCCTTTCACCTCCATTTACTGGTTTTGTAAGCACACGCGGCTGACTCTACCTGAAAGTGTATCGGTGAACACAGTGCTCTCCTTATGGCTTAGCTACCTTGCAAGATTTCTGGAAGCATAATGTAGGAAAGAGACATAGGCTATGTTGTTAACTGTTCTGTACAGAAGGATAGATGGGCAGACAAAAAGATGATGGATTCATAGATAGATAGGTACATAGATTAATAGATGATAGACATCATAGATAGATGATAGGAAGATAGATAGATACATAGATAAATACATACATACATACATACATACATACATAGACAGACAGACCATTAGATAGATAGATACAGATACATATCGATTGACACAAAGTTACTGTTCATAACCAGGAGTTGAATGGTGAATAACATAGCTAAACTACAAACAAGAAGGAAGAATGAAATCCAGTTTAAAAAGTGCAGTAAGCAGCCTTAAGAAGAAAACAAATACTACCATTTGCAATGACCTGGATGGAGCTAGACGGTAGTATGTTCAGACAAATAGTCCAGGAGTAGAAAGACAAGTACCAAGTGTTTTCACTCATGTGTGGAGTATAACAACAAAGAAAAACTGAAGGAAAAAAACAGCAGCAGACTCACAGAACCCGAGAGTTGACTAAAAGTTACCAAAGGGAAAAGGACTGGGCAGGGTGGGTCTGAAGGGAGGGATAAGTGTGAGGAGAAAGAATGGGGGCATTAGTTTTAGCATGTATAATGCTTGGGGTCGAGGGGGCATGAGGAGTGCTGTTCAACGCAGGGAAGGCTAGTAGAGATCATATAACATCTTACTACTCACTGATGGAGAGCGACTGTAACGGGGTCTGTTGGGAGGGACATGGTGAAGGGGTCTACAGCATCCAACTACGCAGATCGAGAGCGACTGAAGAGGTTTTTCAGGGGTACTTGGTGAAGGGGGGTGCATAGTAAACATAATGTTCTTCAAGTGATTTTAGCTTAATGATAAAAAAAATTCTTTAAGTGCAATAAGTGCACAGCTCTAAATCATCAGAATAAAAGGTCAGGCACTGAGTGCAGCAAACAAAAGACACAGGGTTAAAAGAAGGGATGAAATCTCAAGACACCTACGTGCTTACTTACAGGAGACTCACTTGAGATCCAAGGACACAGACAAACTACAAGCCGAAGGTGTGTGGACAAGTACACTGCACGAGTGAAACTGAAAAACAAACAATCAAATAAATGGATTCTGTTTGAGTCCCCTGAGACTGTCAGAAGAAAATAGCCCTATCTGGCCACCGTGAATTCTTTTTGTTTGGTTTCAGCCGTTCCCAGCCATTGATTTAGTGGTGCAGCAACATACTTCTCATTTTCTCTCACCTCAACAACTGAGTTGCTGTAATAATAAGCATCTGGGCCTTTGAAATCAGTGGATTTTATGATGTTCACGAATGTGAAGATCTAATAACTACCTAAAGAGGGATGTTTGGACACTCAAATAAACTCGTCACCCCACAATACACTCTTAGCTCCCAACTGCTCATGTCTAGAAATTGGTGTTCCTTTTTATTTGACCCTCCGTCCTATCGGAGGTGATCACGCTGAGGTCCTTCAAACATGGTGGTGAGCAAAGCAGCAAGTTTACTTTTCTCGTGACAACAGGCCCAGAGGAATGATACTTGTGGTCTTCAGGGAGCACTTAGTCAAAGAATGTGGCTAAATACAGATAGCAAGTTAGAAGGAGATGAAAGAGGACAGAGGATAGAGACACGGGATCAAGTGCCGGCACAACCATTTCCTGGTTTTTTAGGTACACGCGGCCGACTCGAACTGCAAGTGTCTCGGTAAACCCAGTGCTCTATCTACAGCCTAGATACTTTGCAGGACTTTTGGAAGCATAGTGTAGGAAAGTGATATAGGATAATTGGTTAACTGTTCTGTACACAAGGACAGATGGGCAGACAAAAAGATGATTGATTGAGTGATTGATAAATAGATAGACAGACAGATAGATAGATATAGGTACATATCGATTAACACAAAGCTACTGCTCATAACAAGGAGAGCAATGGTGAAAGCACATAGCAAAACTACAAACAAAAAAGAAGAATGAAATCCAGTTTAAAAAGTGCAGTAAGCAGCCATAAGAAGAAAACAAATCCTATCATTTGCAATAACGTGGATGGAGCTAGAGGGTATTATGCTCAGTCAAATAGGCCAGGCGGAGAAATACATGTACCAAATGATTTCACTCATGTGTGGAGTATGATAACAAAGAAAAACTGAAGGAAAAGACAGCAGCAGACTCACAGAACCCGAGAGTGGACTGACAGTTACCAAAGAGAAAGGGACTGGGTAGGGTTTGTGGGAAGGAAGTAATAAGTGCGGTGAAAAAGAATGGGGGCATTAGGATTAGCATGTATAATGTGTAGGGTGGGGTGTCATGGGTAGGGCTGTACAACACAGAGAAGACATGTAGTGATTCTACAGCATCTTAGTACATGCTGACGGAGAGCGGCTGTAAATGGGATTTGGGGTGACTTGGTGAAGAGGGTAGACAGAATAACATAATTTTCTGCATGTGATTGTATATTAATGAGAACAAAAAGAATTTCAAAGTGCAGAAAGAGCACAGCTCTCAAATATCAGAATAAAAGTACAGGCTTTGAGTGCTCCAATCAAAAGACACAGGGTTAGAAGAACTGATGAAAACTCAAGACCACCTACGTGCTCCGTTACTGGAGACTCACTTGAGATCCAAGGACACAGACAATCTACAAGCTGAAGGGGCGGGGACAGGTTCCCTACACAAGTGAACCTGAGAAACAAAGAAAGAAATGGATTCTCTTTTGGACCCCAGAGAGAGTCAGTAGAAAATAGCACTATCTAGCCACCGTGAATTCTTTTTGTTTGGTTTCAGCAGTGCTCAGGCATAGATTTCGTGGTGCAGCAACTTCCTTCTCATTTCCTCTCACCTCAACAAATGAATTGCTGTAATAATATGCGTCTGGGCTTTTAAAATCATTGCTTTTTATGATGTTCACGAATGTAAAGAAGTAATAACCACCTAAGGAGGGAAGTTTGGACCCTCAAATAAACACTTCACTCCACAACACACTCTTTGTTCCCAACTGCTCCTGTCCAGAAATAGGTGTTCCTTTATATTTGTCCCTCCAACTATCAGCAGTGATCACGCCAATGTCCCTCAAACATGGTGGTGTGCAAAGAACCAAGTACACTTTTCTTTCGACAACCGGACCAGACGAAGGATACTTGTGGTCTTCAGGGATCACTTACTCACTGAATGTGGCTAAATAAAGTCACCAAGTGAGCAGGAAGTATAAGATGACAGAGGACAGAGATACAGGTTCAAGTCCTTTCACCTCCATTTACTGGTTTTGTAAGCACACGCGGCTGACTCTACCTGAAAGTGTATCGGTGAACACAGTGCTCTCCTTATGGCTTAGCTACCTTGCAAGATTTCTGGAAGCATAATGTAGGAAAGAGACATAGGCTATGTTGTTAACTGTTCTGTACAGAAGGATAGATGGGCAGACAAAAAGATGATGGATTCATAGATAGATAGGTACATAGATTAATAGATGATAGACATCATAGAAAGATGATAGGAAGATAGATAGATACATAGATAAATACATACATACATACATACATACATACATAAACAGACAGACCATTAGATCGATAGATACAGATACATATCGATTGACACAAAGTTACTGTTCATAACCAGGAGTTGAATGGTGAATAACATAGCTAAACTACAAACAAGAAGGAAGAATGAAATCCAGTTTAAAAAGTGCAGTAAGCAGCCTTAAGAAGAAAACAAATACTACCATTTGCAATGACCTGGATGGAGCTAGACGGTAGTATGTTCAGACAAATAGTCCAGGAGTAGAAAGACAAGTACCAAGTGTTTTCACTCATGTGTGGAGTATAACAACAAAGAAAAACTGAAGGAAAAAAACAGCAGCAGACTCACAGAACCCGAGAGTTGACTAAAAGTTACCAAAGGGAAAAGGACTGGGCAGGGTGGGTCTGAAGGGAGGGATAAGTGTGAGGAGAAAGAATGGGGGCATTAGTTTTAGCATGTATAATACTTGGGGTCGAGGGGGCATGAGGAGTGCTGTTCAACGCAGGGAAGGCTAGTAGAGATCATATAACATCTTACTACTCACTGATGGAGAGCGACTGTAACGGGGTCTGTTGGGAGGGACATGGTGAAGTGGTCTACAGCATCCAACTACGCAGATCGAGAGCGACTGAAGAGGTTTTTCAGGGGTACTTGGTGAAGGGGGGTGCATAGTAAACATAATGTTCTTCAAGTGATTTTAGCTTAATGATAAAAAAAAATTCTTTAAGTGCAATAAGTGCACAGCTCTAAATCATCAGAATAAAAGGTCAGGCACTGAGTGCAGCAAACAAAAGACACAGGGTTAAAAGAAGGGATGAAATCTCAAGACACCTACGTGCATACTTACAGGAGACTCACTTGAGATCCAAGGACACAGACAAACTACAAGCCGAAGGTGTGTGGACAAGTACACTGCACGAGTGAAACTGAAAAACAAACAATCAAACAAATGGATTCTGTTTGAGTCCCCTGAGACTGTCAGAAGAAAATAGCCCTATCTGGCCAACGTGAATTCTTTTTGTTTGGTTTCAGCCGTTCCCAGCCATTGATTTAGTGGTGCAGCAACATACTTCTCATTTTCTCTCACCTCAACAACTGAGTTGCTGTAATAATAAGCATCTGGGCCTTTGAAATCAGTGGATTTTATGATGTTCACGAATGTGAAGATCTAATAACTACCTAAAGAGGGATGTTTGGACACTCAAATAAACTCGTCACCCCACAATACACTCTTAGCTCCCAACTGCTCATGTCTAGAAATTGGTGTTCCTTTTTATTTGACCCTCCGTCCTATCGGAGGTGATCACGCTGAGGTCCTTCAAACATGGTGGTGAGCAAAGCAGCAAGTTTACTTTTCTCGTGACAACAGGCCCAGAGGAATGATACTTGTGGTCTTCAGGGAGCACTTAGTCAAAGAATGTGGCTAAATACAGATAGCAAGTTAGAAGGAGATGAAAGAGGACAGAGGATAGAGACACGGGATCAAGTGCCGGCACAACCATTTCCTGGTTTTTTAGGTACACGCGGCCGACTCGAACTGCAAGTGTCTCGGTAAACCCAGTGCTCTATCTACAGCCTAGATACTTTGCAGGACTTTTGGAAGCATAGTGTAGGAAAGTGATATAGGATAATTGGTTAACTGTTCTGTACACAAGGACAGATGGGCAGACAAAAAGATGATTGATTGAGTGATTGATAAATAGATAGACAGACAGATAGATAGATATAGGTACATATCGATTAACACAAAGCTACTGCTCATAACAAGGAGAGCAATGGTGAAAGCACATAGCAAAACTACAAACAAAAAAGAAGAATGAAATCCAGTTTAAAAAGTGCAGTAAGCAGCCATAAGAAGAAAACAAATCCTATCATTTGCAATAACGTGGATGGAGCTAGAGGGTATTATGCTCAGTCAAATAGGCCAGGCGGAGAAATACATGTACCAAATGATTTCACTCATGTGTGGAGTATGATAACAAAGAAAAACTGAAGGAAAAGACAGCAGCAGACTCACAGAACCCGAGAGTGGACTGACAGTTACCAAAGAGAAAGGGACTGGGTAGGGTTTGTGGGAAGGAAGTAATAAGTGCGGTGAAAAAGAATGGGGGCATTAGGATTAGCATGTATAATGTGTAGGGTGGGGTGTCATGGGTAGGGCTGTACAACACAGAGAAGACATGTAGTGATTCTACAGCATCTTAGTACATGCTGACGGAGAGCGGCTGTAAATGGGATTTGGGGTGACTTGGTGAAGAGGGTAGACAGAATAACATAATTTTCTGCATGTGATTGTATATTAATGAGAACAAAAAGAATTTCAAAGTGCAGAAAGAGCACAGCTCTCAAATATCAGAATAAAAGTACAGGCTTTGAGTGCTCCAATCAAAAGACACAGGGTTAGAAGAACTGATGAAAACTCAAGACCACCTACGTGCTCCGTTACTGGAGACTCACTTGAGATCCAAGGACACAGACAATCTACAAGCTGAAGGGGCGGGGACAGGTTCCCTACACAAGTGAACCTGAGAAACAAAGAAAGAAATGGATTCTCTTTTGGACCCCAGAGAGAGTCAGTAGAAAATAGCACTATCTAGCCACCGTGAATTCTTTTTGTTTGGTTTCAGCAGTGCTCAGGCATAGATTTCGTGGTGCAGCAACTTCCTTCTCATTTCCTCTCACCTCAACAAATGAATTGCTGTAATAATATGCGTCTGGGCTTTTAAAATCATTGCTTTTTATGATGTTCACGAATGTAAAGAAGTAATAACCACCTAAGGAGGGAAGTTTGGACCCTCAAATAAACACTTCACTCCACAACACACTCTTTGTTCCCAACTGCTCCTGTCCAGAAATAGGTGTTCCTTTATATTTGTCCCTCCACCTATCAGCAGTGATCACGCCAATGTCCCTCACACATGGTGGTGTGCAAAGAACCAAGTACACATTTCTTTCGACAACCGGACCAGACGAAGGATACTTGTGGTCTTCAGGGATCACTTACTCACTGAATGTGGCTAAATAAAGTCACCAAGTGAGCAGGAAGTATAAGATGACAGAGGACAGAGATACAGGTTCAAGTCCTTTCACCTCCATTTACTGGTTTTGTAAGCACACGCGGCTGACTCTAACTGAAAGTGTATCGGTGAACACAGTGCTCTCCTTATGGCTTAGCTACCTTGCAAGATTTCTGGAAGCATAATGTAGGAAAGAGACATAGGCTATGTTGTTAACTGTTCTGTACAGAAGGATAGATGGGCAGACAAAAAGATGATGGATTCATAGATAGATAGGTACATAGATTAATAGATGATAGACATCATAGATAGATGATAGGAATATAGATAGATACATAGATAAATACATACATACATACATACATACATAGACAGACCATTAGATAGATAGATACAGATACATATCGATTGACACAAAGCTACTGTTCATAACCAGGAGTTGAATGGTGAATAACATAGCTAAACTACAAACAAGAAGGAAGAATGAAATCCAGTTTAAAAAGTGCAGTAAGCAGCCTTAAGAAGAAAACACATACTACCATTTGCAATGACCTGGATGGAGCTAGACGGTAGTATGTTCAGACAAATAGTCCAGGACTAGAAAGACAAGTACCAAGTGTTTTCACTCATGTGTGGAGTATAACAACAAAGAAAAACTGAAGGAAAAAAACAGCAGCAGACTCACAGAACCCGAGAGTTGACTAAAAGTTACCAAAGGGAAAAGGACTGGGCAGGGTGGGTCTGAAGGGAGGGATAAGTGTGAGGAGAAAGAATGGGGGCATTAGTTTTAGCATGTATAATGCTTGGGGTCGAGGGGGCATGAGGAGTGCTGTTCAACGCAGGGAAGGCTAGTAGAGATCATATAACATCTTACTACTCACTGATGGAGAGCGACTGTAACGGGGTCTGTTGGGAGGGACATGGTGAAGGGGTCTACAGCATCCAACTACGCAGATCGAGAGCGACTGAAGAGGTTTTTCAGGGGTACTTGGTGAAGGGGGGTGCATAGTAAACATAATGTTCTTCAAGTGATTTTAGCTTAATGATAAAAAAAAATTCTTTAAGTGCAATAAGTGCACAGCTCTAAATCATCAGAATAAAAGGTCAGGCACTGAGTGCAGCAAACAAAAGACACAGGGTTAAAAGAAGGGATGAAATCTCAAGACACCTACGTGCATACTTACAGGAGACTCACTTGAGATCCAAGGACACAGACAAACTACAAGCCGAAGGTGTGTGGACAAGTACACTGCACGAGTGAAACTGTAAAACAAACAATCAAACAAATGGATTCTGTTTGAGTCCCCTGAGACTGTCAGAAGAAAATAGCCCTATCTGGCCACCGTGAATTCTTTTTGTTTGGTTTCAGCCGTTCCCAGCCATTGATTTAGTGGTGCAGCAACATACTTCTCATTTTCTCTCACCTCAACAACTGAGTTGCTGTAATAATAAGCATCTGGGCCTTTGAAATCAGTGGATTTTATGATGTTCACGAATGTGAAGATCTAATAACTACCTAAAGAGGGATGTTTGGACACTCAAATAAACTCGTCACCCCACAATACACTCTTAGCTCCCAACTGCTCATGTCTAGAAATTGGTGTTCCTTTTTATTTGACCCTCCGTCCTATCGGAGGTGATCATGCTGAGGTCCTTCAAACATGGTGGTGAGCAAAGCAGCAAGTTTACTTTTCTCGTGACAACAGGCCCAGAGGAATGATACTTGTGGTCTTCAGGGAGCACTTAGTCAAAGAATGTGGCTAAATACAGATAGCAAGTTAGAAGGAGATGAAAGAGGACAGAGGATAGAGACACGGGATCAATTCCCGGCACAACCATTTCCTGGTTTTTTAGGTACACGCGGCCGACTCGAACTGCAAGTGTCTCGGTAAACCCAGTGCTCTATCTACAGCCTAGATACTTTGCAGGACTTTTGGAAGCATAGTGTAGGAAAGTGATATAGGATAATTGGTTAACTGTTCTGTACACAAGGACAGATGGGCAGACAAAAAGATGATTGATTGAGTGATTGATAAATAGATAGACAGACAGATAGATAGATATAGGTACATATCGATTAACACAAAGCTACTGCTCATAACAAGGAGAGCAATGGTGAAAGCACATAGCAAAACTACAAACAAAAAAGAAGAATGAAATCCAGTTTAAAAAGTGCAGTAAGCAGCCATAAGAAGAAAACAAATCCTATCATTTGCAATAACGTGGATGGAGCTAGAGGGTATTATGCTCAGTCAAATAGGCCAGGCGGAGAAATACATGTACCAAATGATTTCACTCATGTGTGGAGAATGATAACAAAGAAAAACTGAAGGAAAAGACAGCAGCAGACTCACAGAACCCGAGAGTGGACTGACAGTTAACAAAGAGAAAGGGACTGGGTAGGGTTTGTGGGAAGGAAGTAATAAGTGCGGTGAAAAAGAATGGGGGCATTAGGATTAGCATGTATAATGTGTAGGGTGGGGTGTCATGGGTAGGGCTGTACAACACAGAGAAGACATGTAGTGATTCTACAGCATCTTAGTACATGCTGACGGAGAGCGGCTGTAAATGGGATTTGGGGTGACTTGGTGAAGAGGGTAGACAGAATAACATAATTTTCTGCATGTGATTGTATATTAATGAGAACAAAAAGAATTTCAAAGTGCAGAAAGAGCACAGCTCTCAAATATCAGAATAAAAGTACAGGCTTTGAGTGCTCCAATCAGAAGACACAGGGTTAGAAGAACTGATGAAAACTCAAGACCACCTACGTGCTCCGTTACTGGAGACTCACTTGAGATCCAAGGACACAGACAAACTACAAGCTGAAGGGGCGGGGACAGGTTCCCTACACAAGTGAACCTGAGAAACAAAGAAAGAAATGGATTCTCTTTTGGACCCCAGAGAGAGTCAGTAGAAAATAGCACTATCTAGCCACCGTGAATTCTTTTTGTTTGGTTTCAGCAGTGCTCAGGCATAGATTTCGTGGTGCAGCAACTTCCTTCTCATTTCCTCTCACCTCAACAAATGAATTGCTGTAATAATATGCGTCTGGGCTTTTAAAATCATTGCTTTTTATGATGTTCACGAATGTAAAGAAGTAATAACCACCTAAGGAGGGAAGTTTGGACCCTCAAATAAACACTTCACTCCACAACACACTCTTTGTTCCCAACTGCTCCTGTCCAGAAATAGGTGTTCCTTTATATTTGTCCCTCCAACTATCAGCAGTGATCACGCCAATGTCCCTCAAACATGGTGGTGTGCAAAGAACCAAGTACACTTTTCTTTCGACAACCGGACCAGACGAAGGATACTTGTGGTCTTCAGGGATCACTTACTCACTGAATGTGGCTAAATAAAGTCTCCAAGTGAGCAGGAAGTATAAGAGGACAGAGGACAGAGATACAGGTTCAAGTCCTTTCACCTCCATTTACTGGTTTTGTAAGCACACGCGGCTGACTCTACCTGAAAGTGTATCGGTGAACACAGTGCTCTCCTTATGGCTTAGCTACCTTGCAAGATTTCTGGAAGCATAATGTAGGAAAGAGACATAGGCTATGTTGTTAACTGTTCTGTACAGAAGGATAGATGGGCAGACAAAAAGATGATGGATTCATAGATAGATAGGTACACAGATGACAGATGAAAGATAGATAAATAGGTACATAGATTAATAGATGATAGACATCATAGATAGATGATAGGAAGATAGATAGATACATAGATAAATACATACATACATACATACATACATAGATAGACAGACAGACCATTAGATAGATAGATACAGATACATATCGATTGACACAAAGCTACTGTTCATAACCAGGAGTTGAATGGTGAATAACATAGCTAAACTACAAACAAAAAGGAACAATGAAATCCAGTTTAAAAAGTGCAGTAAGCAGCCTTAAGAAGAAAACAAATACTACCATTTGCAATGACCTGGATGGAGCTAGACGGTAGTATGTTCAGACAAATAGTCCAGGAGTAGAAAGACAAGTACCAAGTGTTTTCACTCATGTGTGGAGTATAACAACAAAGAAAAACTGAAGGAAAAAAACAGCAGCAGACTCACAGAACCCGAGAGTTGACTAAAAGTTACCAAAGGGGAAAGGACTGGGCAGGGTGGGTCTGAAGGGAGGGATAAGTGTGAGGAGAAAGAATGGGGGCATTAGTTTTAGCATGTATAATGCTTGGGGTCGAGGGGGCATGAGGAGTGCTGTTCAACGCAGGGAAGGCTAGTAGAGATCATATAACATCTTACTACTCACTGATGGAGAGCGACTGTAACGGGGTCTGTTGGGAGGGACATGGTGAAGGGGTCTACAGCATCCAACTACGCAGATCGAGAGCGACTGAAGAGGTTTTTCAGGGGTACTTGGTGAAGGGGGGTGCATAGTAAACATAATGTTCTTCAAGTGATTTTAGCTTAATGATAAAAAAAAATTCTTTAAGTGCAATAAGTGCACAGCTCTAAATCATCAGAATAAAAGGTCAGGCACTGAGTGCAGCAAACAAAAGACACAGGGTTAAAAGAAGGGATGAAATCTCAAGACACCTACGTGCATACTTACAGGAGACTCACTTGAGATCCAAGGACACAGACAAACTACAAGCCGAAGGTGTGTGGACAAGTACACTGCACGAGTGAAACTGAAAAACAAACAATCAAACAAATGGATTCTGTTTGAGTCCCCTGAGACTGTCAGAAGAAAATAGCCCTATCTGGCCAACGTGAATTCTTTTTGTTTGGTTTCAGCCGTTCCCAGCCATTGATTTAGTGGTGCAGCAACATACTTCTCATTTTCTCTCACCTCAACAACTGAGTTGCTGTAATAATAAGCATCTGGGCCTTTGAAATCAGTGGATTTTATGATGTTCACGAATGTGAAGATCTAATAACTACCTAAAGAGGGATGTTTGGACACTCAAATAAACTCGTCACCCCACAATACACTCTTAGCTCCCAACTGCTCATGTCTAGAAATTGGTGTTCCTGTTTATTTGACCCTCCGTCCTATCGGAGGTGATCACGCTGAGGTCCTTCAAACATGGTGGTGAGCAAAGCAGCAAGTTTACTTTTCTCGTGACAACAGGCCCAGAGGAATGATACTTGTGGTCTTCAGGGAGCACTTAGTCAAAGAATGTGGCTAAATACAGATAGCAAGTTAGAAGGAGATGAAAGAGGACAGAGGATAGAGACACGGGATCAAGTGCCGGCACAACCATTTCCTGGTTTTTTAGGTACACGCGGCCGACTCGAACTGCAAGTGTCTCGGTAAACCCAGTGCTCTATCTACAGCCTAGATACTTTGCAGGACTTTTGGAAGCATAGTGTAGGAAAGTGATATAGGATAATTGGTTAACTGTTCTGTACACAAGGACAGATGGGCAGACAAAAAGATGATTGATTGAGTGATTGATAAATAGATAGACAGACAGATAGATAGATATAGGTACATATCGATTAACACAAAGCTACTGCTCATAACAAGGAGAGCAATGGTGAAAGCACATAGCAAAACTACAAACAAAAAAGAAGAATGAAATCCAGTTTAAAAAGTGCAGTAAGCAGCCATAAGAAGAAAACAAATCCTATCATTTGCAATAACGTGGATGGAGCTAGAGGGTATTATGCTCAGTCAAATAGGCCAGGCGGAGAAATACATGTACCAAATGATTTCACTCATGTGTGGAGTATGATAACAAAGAAAAACTGAAGGAAAAGACAGCAGCAGACTCACAGAACCCGAGAGTGGACTGACAGTTACCAAAGAGAAAGGGACTGGGTAGGGTTTGTGGGAAGGAAGTAATAAGTGCGGTGAAAAAGAATGGGGGCATTAGGATTAGCATGTATAATGTGTAGGGTGGGGTGTCATGGGTAGGGCTGTACAACACAGAGAAGACATGTAGTGATTCTACAGCATCTTAGTACATGCTGACGGAGAGCGGCTGTAAATGGGATTTGGGGTGACTTGGTGAAGAGGGTAGACAGAATAACATAATTTTCTGCATGTGATTGTATATTAATGAGAACAAAAAGAATTTCAAAGTGCAGAAAGAGCACAGCTGTCAAATATCAGAATAAAAGTACAGGCTTTGAGTGCTCCAATCAAAAGACACAGGGTTAGAAGAACTGATGAAAACTCAAGACCACCTACGTGCTCCGTTACTGGAGACTCACTTGAGATCCAAGGACACAGACAATCTACAAGCTGAAGGGGCGGGGACAGGTTCCCTACACAAGTGAACCTGAGAAACAAAGAAAGAAATGGATTCTCTTTTGGACCCCAGAGAGAGTCAGTAGAAAATAGCACTATCTAGCCACCGTGAATTCTTTTTGTTTGGTTTCAGCAGTGCTCAGGCATAGATTTCGTGGTGCAGCAACTTCCTTCTCATTTCCTCTCACCTCAACAAATGAATTGCTGTAATAATATGCGTCTGGGCTTTTAAAATCATTGCTTTTTATGATGTTCACGAATGTAAAGAAGTAATAACCACCTAAGGAGGGAAGTTTGGACCCTCAAATAAACACTTCACTCCACAACACACTCTTTGTTCCCAACTGCTCCTGTCCAGAAATAGGTGTTCCTTTATATTTGTCCCTCCACCTATCAGCAGTGATCACGCCAATGTCCCTCACACATGGTGGTGTGCAAAGAACCAAGTACACATTTCTTTCGACAACCGGACCAGACGAAGGATACTTGTGGTCTTCAGGGATCACTTACTCACTGAATGTGGCTAAATAAAGTCACCAAGTGAGCAGGAAGTATAAGATGACAGAGGACAGAGATACAGGTTCAAGTCCTTTCACCTCCATTTACTGGTTTTGTAAGCACACGCGGCTGACTCTAACTGAAAGTGTATCGGTGAACACAGTGCTCTCCTTATGGCTTAGCTACCTTGCAAGATTTCTGGAAGCATAATGTAGGAAAGAGACATAGGCTATGTTGTTAACTGTTCTGTACAGAAGGATAGATGGGCAGACAAAAAGATGATGGATTCATAGATAGATAGGTACATAGATTAATAGATGATAGACATCATAGATAGATGATAGGAATATAGATAGATACATAGATAAATACATACATACATACATACATACATACATAGACAGACCATTAGATAGATAGATACAGATACATATCGATTGACACAAAGCTACTGTTCATAACCAGGAGTTGAATGGTGAATAACATAGCTAAACTACAAACAAGAAGGAAGAATGAAATCCAGTTTAAAAAGTGCAGTAAGCAGCCTTAAGAAGAAAACACATACTACCATTTGCAATGACCTGGATGGAGCTAGACGGTAGTATGTTCAGACAAATAGTCCAGGACTAGAAAGACAAGTACCAAGTGTTTTCACTCATGTGTGGAGTATAACAACAAAGAAAAACTGAAGGAAAAAAACAGCAGCAGACTCACAGAACCCGAGAGTTGACTAAAAGTTACCAAAGGGAAAAGGACTGGGCAGGGTGGGTCTGAAGGGAGGGATAAGTGTGAGGAGAAAGAATGGGGGCATTAGTTTTAGCATGTATAATGCTTGGGGTCGAGGGGGCATGAGGAGTGCTGTTCAACGCAGGGAAGGCTAGTAGAGATCATATAACATCTTACTACTCACTGATGGAGAGCGACTGTAACGGGGTCTGTTGGGAGGGACATGGTGAAGGGGTCTACAGCATCCAACTACGCAGATCGAGAGCGACTGAAGAGGTTTTTCAGGGGTACTTGGTGAAGGGGGGTGCATAGTAAACATAATGTTCTTCAAGTGATTTTAGCTTAATGATAAAAAAAAATTCTTTAAGTGCAATAAGTGCACAGCTCTAAATCATCAGAATAAAAGGTCAGGCACTGAGTGCAGCAAACAAAAGACACAGGGTTAAAAGAAGGGATGAAATCTCAAGACACCTACGTGCATACTTACAGGAGACTCACTTGAGATCCAAGGACACAGACAAACTACAAGCCGAAGGTGTGTGGACAAGTACACTGCACGAGTGAAACTGTAAAACAAACAATCAAACAAATGGATTCTGTTTGAGTCCCCTGAGACTGTCAGAAGAAAATAGCCCTATCTGGCCACCGTGAATTCTTTTTGTTTGGTTTCAGCCGTTCCCAGCCATTGATTTAGTGGTGCAGCAACATACTTCTCATTTTCTCTCACCTCAACAACTGAGTTGCTGTAATAATAAGCATCTGGGCCTTTGAAATCAGTGGATTTTATGATGTTCACGAATGTGAAGATCTAATAACTACCTAAAGAGGGATGTTTGGACACTCAAATAAACTCGTCACCCCACAATACACTCTTAGCTCCCAACTGCTCATGTCTAGAAATTGGTGTTCCTTTTTATTTGACCCTCCGTCCTATCGGAGGTGATCATGCTGAGGTCCTTCAAACATGGTGGTGAGCAAAGCAGCAAGTTTACTTTTCTCGTGACAACAGGCCCAGAGGAATGATACTTGTGGTCTTCAGGGAGCACTTAGTCAAAGAATGTGGCTAAATACAGATAGCAAGTTAGAAGGAGATGAAAGAGGACAGAGGATAGAGACACGGGATCAATTCCCGGCACAACCATTTCCTGGTTTTTTAGGTACACGCGGCCGACTCGAACTGCAAGTGTCTCGGTAAACCCAGTGCTCTATCTACAGCCTAGATACTTTGCAGGACTTTTGGAAGCATAGTGTAGGAAAGTGATATAGGATAATTGGTTAACTGTTCTGTACACAAGGACAGATGGGCAGACAAAAAGATGATTGATTGAGTGATTGATAAATAGATAGACAGACAGATAGATAGATATAGGTACATATCGATTAACACAAAGCTACTGCTCATAACAAGGAGAGCAATGGTGAAAGCACATAGCAAAACTACAAACAAAAAAGAAGAATGAAATCCAGTTTAAAAAGTGCAGTAAGCAGCCATAAGAAGAAAACAAATCCTATCATTTGCAATAACGTGGATGGAGCTAGAGGGTATTATGCTCAGTCAAATAGGCCAGGCGGAGAAATACATGTACCAAATGATTTCACTCATGTGTGGAGAATGATAACAAAGAAAAACTGAAGGAAAAGACAGCAGCAGACTCACAGAACCTGAGAGTGGACTGACAGTTAACAAAGAGAAAGGGACTGGGTAGGGTTTGTGGGAAGGAAGTAATAAGTGCGGTGAAAAAGAATGGGGGCATTAGGATTAGCATGTATAATGTGTAGGGTGGGGTGTCATGGGTAGGGCTGTACAACACAGAGAAGACATGTAGTGATTCTACAGCATCTTAGTACATGCTGACGGAGAGCGGCTGTAAATGGGATTTGGGGTGACTTTGTGAAGAGGGTAGACAGAATAACATAATTTTCTGCATGTGATTGTATATTAATGAGAACAAAAAGAATTTCAAAGTGCAGAAAGAGCACAGCTCTCAAATATCAGAATAAAAGTACAGGCTTTGAGTGCTCCAATCAGAAGACACAGGGTTAGAAGAACTGATGAAAACTCAAGACCACCTACGTGCTCCGTTACTGGAGACTCACTTGAGATCCAAGGACACAGACAAACTACAAGCTGAAGGGGCGGGGACAGGTTCCCTACACAAGTGAACCTGAGAAACAAAGAAAGAAATGGATTCTCTTTTGGACCCCAGAGAGAGTCAGTAGAAAATAGCACTATCTAGCCACCGTGAATTCTTTTTGTTTGGTTTCAGCAGTGCTCAGGCATAGATTTCGTGGTGCAGCAACTTCCTTCTCATTTCCTCTCACCTCAACAAATGAATTGCTGTAATAATATGCGTCTGGGCTTTTAAAATCATTGCTTTTTATGATGTTCACGAATGTAAAGAAGTAATAACCACCTAAGGAGGGAAGTTTGGACCCTCAAATAAACACTTCACTCCACAACACACTCTTTGTTCCCAACTGCTCCTGTCCAGAAATAGGTGTTCCTTTATATTTGTCCCTCCAACTATCAGCAGTGATCACGCCAATGTCCCTCAAACATGGTGGTGTGCAAAGAACCAAGTACACTTTTCTTTCGACAACCGGACCAGACGAAGGATACTTGTGGTCTTCAGGGATCACTTACTCACTGAATGTGGCTAAATAAAGTCTCCAAGTGAGCAGGAAGTATAAGAGGACAGAGGACAGAGATACAGGTTCAAGTCCTTTCACCTCCATTTACTGGTTTTGTAAGCACACGCGGCTGACTCTACCTGAAAGTGTATCGGTGAACACAGTGCTCTCCTTATGGCTTAGCTACCTTGCAAGATTTCTGGAAGCATAATGTAGGAAAGAGACATAGGCTATGTTGTTAACTGTTCTGTACAGAAGGATAGATGGGCAGACAAAAAGATGATGGATTCATAGATAGATAGGTACACAGATGACAGATGAAAGATAGATAAATAGGTACATAGATTAATAGATGATAGACATCATAGATAGATGATAGGAAGATAGATAGATACATAGATAAATACATACATACATACATACATACATAGATAGACAGACAGACCATTAGATAGATAGATACAGATACATATCGATTGACACAAAGCTACTGTTCATAACCAGGAGTTGAATGGTGAATAACATAGCTAAACTACAAACAAAAAGGAACAATGAAATCCAGTTTAAAAAGTGCAGTAAGCAGCCTTAAGAAGAAAACAAATACTACCATTTGCAATGACCTGGATGGAGCTAGACGGTAGTATGTTCAGACAAATAGTCCAGGAGTAGAAAGACAAGTACCAAGTGTTTTCACTCATGTGTGGAGTATAACAACAAAGAAAAACTGAAGGAAAAAAACAGCAGCAGACTCACAGAACCCGAGAGTTGACTAAAAGTTACCAAAGGGGAAAGGACTGGGCAGGGTGGGTCTGAAGGGAGGGATAAGTGTGAGGAGAAAGAATGGGGGCATTAGTTTTAGCATGTATAATGCTTGGGGTCGAGGGGGCATGAGGAGTGCTGTTCAACGCAGGGAAGGCTAGTAGAGATCATATAACATCTTACTACTCACTGATGGAGAGCGACTGTAACGGGGTCTGTTGGGAGGGACATGGTGAAGGGGTCTACAGCATCCAACTACGCAGATCGAGAGCGACTGAAGAGGTTTTTCAGGGGTACTTGGTGAAGGGGGGTGCATAGTAAACATAATGTTCTTCAAGTGATTTTAGCTTAATGATAAAAAAAATTCTTTAAGTGCAATAAGTGCACAGCTCTAAATCATCAGAATAAAAGGTCAGGCACTGAGTGCAGCAAACAAAAGACACAGGGTTAAAAGAAGGGATGAAATCTCAAGACACCTACGTGCATACTTACAGGAGACTCACTTGAGATCCAAGGACACAGACAAACTACAAGCCGAAGGTGTGTGGACAAGTACACTGCACGAGTGAAACTGAAAAACAAACAATCAAACAAATGGATTCTGTTTGAGTCCCCTGAGACTGTCAGAAGAAAATAGCCCTATCTGGCCACCGTGAATTCTTTTTGTTTGGTTTCAGCCGTTCCCAGCCATTGATTTAGTGGTGCAGCAACATACTTCTCATTTTCTCTCACCTCAACAACTGAGTTGCTGTAATAATAAGCATCTGGGCCTTTGAAATCAGTGGATTTTATGATGTTCACGAATGTGAAGATCTAATAACTACCTAAAGAGGGATGTTTGGACACTCAAATAAACTCGTCACCCCACAATACACTCTTAGCTCCCAACTGCTCATGTCTAGAAATTGGTGTTCCTTTTTATTTGACCCTCCGTCCTATCGGAGGTGATCACGCTGAGGTCCTTCAAACATGGTGGTGAGCAAAGCAGCAAGTTTACTTTTCTCGTGACAACAGGCCCAGAGGAATGATACTTGTGGTCTTCAGGGAGCACTTAGTCAAAGAATGTGGCTAAATACAGATAGCAAGTTAGAAGGAGATGAAAGAGGACAGAGGATAGAGACACGGGATCAAGTCCCGGCACAACCATTTCCTGGTTTTTTAGGTACACGCGGCCGACTCGAACTGCAAGTGTCTCGGTAAACCCAGTGCTCTATCTACAGCCTAGATACTTTGCAGGACTTTTGGAAGCATAGTGTAGGAAAGTGATATAGGATAATTGGTTAACTGTTCTGTACACAAGGACAGATGGGCAGACAAAAAGATGATTGATTGAGTGATTGATAGATAGACAGACAGATAGATAGATATAGGTACATATCGATTAACACAAAGCTACTGCTCATAACAAGGAGAGCAATGGTGAAAGCACATAGCAAAACTACAAACAAAAAAGAAGAATGAAATCCAGTTTAAAAAGTGCAGTAAGCAGCCATAAGAAGAAAACAAATCCTATCATTTGCAATAACGTGGATGGAGCTAGAGGGTATTATGCTCAGTCAAATAGGCCAGGCGGAGAAATACATGTACCAAATGATTTCACTCATGTGTGGAGAATGATAACAAAGAAAAACTGAAGGAAAAGACAGCAGCAGACTCACAGAACCCGAGAGTGGACTGACAGTTACCAAAGAGAAAGGGACTGGGTAGGGTTTGTGGGAAGGAAGTAATAAGGGCGGGGAAAAAGAATGGGGGCATTAGGATTAGCATGTATAATGTGTAGGGTGGGGTGTCATGGGTAGGGCTGTACAACACAGAGAAGACATGTAGTGATTCTACAGCATCTTAGTACATGCTGACGGAGAGCGGCTGTAAATGGGATTTGGGGTGACTTGGTGAAGAGGGTAGACAGAATAACATAATTTTCTGCATGTGATTGTATATTAATGAGAAAAAAAAGAATTTCAAAGTGCAGAAAGAGCACAGCTCTCAAATATCAGAATAAAAGTACAGGCTTTGAGTGCTCCAATCAGAAGACACAGGGTTAGAAGAACTGATGAAAACTCAAGACCACCTACGTGCTCCGTTACTGGAGACTCACTTGAGATCCAAGGACACAGACAAACTACAAGCTGAAGGGGCGGGGACAGGTTCCCTACACAAGTGAACCTGAGAAACAAAGAAAGAAATGGATTCTCTTTTGGACCCCAGAGAGAGTCAGTAGAAAATAGCACTATCTAGCCACCGTGAATTCTTTTTGTTTGGTTTCAGCAGTGCTCAGGCATAGATTTCGTGGTGCAGCAACTTCCTTCTCATTTCCTCTCACCTCAACAAATGAATTGCTGTAATAATATGCGTCTGGGCTTTTAAAATCATTGCTTTTTATGATGTTCACGAATGTAAAGAAGTAATAACCACCTAAGGAGGGAAGTTTGGACCCTCAAATAAACACTTCACTCCACAACACACTCTTTGTTCCCAACTGCTCCTGTCCAGAAATAGGTGTTCCTTTATATTTGTCCCTCCAACTATCAGCAGTGATCACGCCAATGTCCCTCAAACATGGTGGTGTGCAAAGAACCAAGTACACTTTTCTTTCGACAACCGGACCAGACGAAGGATACTTGTGGTCTTCAGGGATCACTTACTCACTGAATGTGGCTAAATAAAGTCACCAAGTGAGCAGGAAGTATAAGAGGACAGAGGACAGAGATACAGGTTCAAGTCCTTTCACCTCCATTTAATGGTTTTGTAAGCACACGCGGCTGACTCTACCTGAAAGTGTATCGGTGAACACAGTGCTCTCCTTATGGCTTAGCTACCTTGCAAGATTTCTGGAAGCATAATGTAGGAAAGAGACATAGGCTATGTTGTTAACTGTTCTGTACAGAAGGATAGATGGGCAGACAAAAAGATGATGGATTCATAGATAGATAGGTACACAGATGACAGATGAAAGATAGATAGATAGGTACATAAATTAATAGATGATAGACATCATAGATAGATGATAGGAAGATAGATAGATACATAGATAAATACATACATACATACATACATACATAGATAGACAGACAGACCATTAGATAGATAGATACATATACATATCGATTGACACAAAGCTACTGTTCATAACCAGGAGTTGAATGGTGAATAACATAGCTAAACTACAAACAAGAAGGAAGAATGAAATCCAGTTTAAAAAGTGCAGTAAGCAGCCTTAAGAAGAAAACAAATACTACCATTTGCAATGACCTGGATGGAGCTAGACGGTAGTATGTTCAGACAAATAGTCCAGGAGTAGAAAGACAAGTACCAAGTGTTTTCACTCATGTGTGGAGTATAACAACAAAGAAAAACTGAAGGAAAAAAACAGCAGCAGACTCACAGAACCCGAGAGTTGACTAAAAGTTACCAAAGGGAAAAGGACTGGGCAGGGTGGGTCTGAAGGGAGGGATAAGTGTGAGGAGAAAGAATGGGGGCATTAGTTTTAGCATGTATAATGCTTGGGGTCGAGGGGGCATGAGGAGTGCTGTTCAACGCAGGGAAGGCTAGTAGAGATCATATAACATCTTACTACTCACTGATGGAGAGCGACTGTAACGGGGTCTGTTGGGAGGGACATGGTGAAGGGGTCTACAGCATCCAACTACGCAGATCGAGAGCGACTGAAGAGGTTTTTCAGGGGTACTTGGTGAAGGGGGGTGCATAGTAAACATAATGTTCTTCAAGTGATTTTAGCTTAATGATAAAAAAAATTCTTTAAGTGCAATAAGTGCACAGCTCTAAATCATCAGAATAAAAGGTCAGGCACTGAGTGCAGCAAACAAAAGACACAGGGTTAAAAGAAGGGATGAAATCTCAAGACACCTACGTGCATACTTACAGGAGACTCACTTGAGATCCAAGGACACAGACAAACTACAAGCCGAAGGTGTGTGGACAAGTACACTGCACGAGTGAAACTGAAAAACAAACAATCAAACAAATGGATTCTGTTTGAGTCCCCTGAGACTGTCAGAAGAAAATAGCCCTATCTGGCCACCGTGAATTCTTTTTGTTTGGTTTCAGCCGTTCCCAGCCATTGATTTAGTGGTGCAGCAACATACTTCTCATTTTCTCTCACCTCAACAACTGAGTTGCTGTAATAATAAGCATCTGGGCCTTTGAAATCAGTGGATTTTATGATGTTCACGAATGTGAAGATCTAATAACTACCTAAAGAGGGATGTTTGGACACTCAAATAAACTCGTCACCCCACAATACACTCTTAGCTCCCAACTGCTCATGTCTAGAAATTGGTGTTCCTTTTTATTTGACCCTCCGTCCTATCGGAGGTGATCACGCTGAGGTCCTTCAAACATGGTGGTGAGCAAAGCAGCAAGTTTACTTTTCTCGTGACAACAGGCCCAGAGGAATGATACTTGTGGTCTTCAGGGAGCACTTAGTCAAAGAATGTGGCTAAATACAGATAGCAAGTTAGAAGTAGATGAAAGAGGACAGAGGATAGAGACACGTGATCAAGTCCCGGCACAACCATTTCCTGTTTTTTTAGGTACACGCGGCCGACTCGAACTGCAAGTGTCTCGGTAAACCCAGTGCTCTATCTACAGCCTAGATACTTTGCAGGACTTTTGGAAGCATAGTGTAGGAAAGTGATATAGGATAATTGGTTAACTGTTCTGTACACAAGGACAGATGGGCAGACAAAAAGATGATTGATTGAGTGATTGATAAATAGATAGACAGACAGATAGATAGATATAGGTACATATCGATTAACACAAAGCTACTGCTCATAACAAGGAGAGCAATTGTGAAAGCACATAGCAAAACTACAAACAAAAAAGAAGAATGAAATCCAGTTTAAAAAGCGCAGTAAGCAGCCATAAGAAGAAAACAAATCCTATCATTTGCAATAACGTGGACGGAGCTAGAGGGTATTATGCTCAGTCAAATAGGCCAGGCGGAGAAATACATGTACCAAATGATTTCACTCATGTGTGGAGTATGATAACAAAGAAAAACTGAAGGAAAAGACAGCAGCAGACTCACAGAACCCGAGAGTGGACTGACAGTTACCAAAGAGAAAGGGACTGGGTAGGGTTTGTGGGAAGGGAGTAATAAGTGCGGGGAAAAAGAATGGGGGCATTAGGATTAGCATGTATAATGTGTAGGGTGGGGTGTCGTGGGCAGGGCTGTACAACACAGAGAAGACATGTAGTGATTCTACAGCATCTTAGTACATGCTGACGGAGAGCGGCTGTAAATGGGATTTGGGGTGACTTGGTGAAGAGGGTAGACAGAATAACATAATTTTCTGCATGTGATTGTATATTAATGAGAAAAAAAAGAATTTCAAAGTGCAGAAAGAGCACAGCTCTCAAATATCAGAATAAAAGTACAGGCTTTGAGTGCTCCAATCAAAAGACACAGGGTTAGAAGAACTGATGAAAACTCAAGACCACCTACGTGCTCCGTTACTGGAGACTCACTTGAGATCCAAGGACACAGACAAACTACAAGCTGAAGGGGCGGGGACAGGTTCCCTACACAAGTGAACCTGAGAAACAAAGAAAGAAATGGATTCTCTTTTGGACCCCAGAGAGAGTCAGTAGAAAATAGCACTATCTAGCCACCGTGAATTCTTTTTGTTTGGTTTCAGCAGTGCTCAGGCATAGATTTCGTGGTGCAGCAACTTCCTTCTCATTTCCTCTCACCTCAACAAATGAATTGCTGTAATAATATGCGTCTGGGCTTTTAAAATCATTGCTTTTTATGATGTTCACGAATGTAAAGAAGTAATAACCACCTAAGGAAGGAAGTTTGGACCCTCAAATAAACACTTCACTCCACAACACACTCTTTGTTCCCAACTGCTCCTGTCCAGAAATAGGTGTTCCTTTATATTTGTCCCTCCACCTATCAGCAGTGATCACGCCAATGTCCCTCAAACATGGTGGTGTGCAAAGAACCAAGTACACTTTTCTTTCGACAACCGGACCAGACGAAGGATACTTGTGGTCTTCAGGGATCACTTACTCACTGAATGTGGCTAAATAAAGTCACCAAGTGAGCAGGAAGTATAAGAGGACAGAGGACAGAGATACGGGTTCAAGTCCTTTCACCTCCATTTACTGGTTTTGTAAGCACACGCGGCTGACTCTACCTGAAAGTGTATCGGTGAACACAGTGCTCTCCTTATGGCTTAGCTACCTTGCAAGATTTCTGGAAGCATAATGTAGGAAAGAGACATAGGCTATGTTGTTAACTGTTCTGTACAGAAGGATAGATGGGCAGACAAAAAGATGATGGATTCATAGATAGATAGGTACACAGATGACAGATGAAAGATAGATAGATAGGTACATAGATTAATAGATGTTAGACATCATAGATAGATGATAGGAAGATAGATAGATACATAGATAAATACATACATACATACATACATACATAGATAGACAGACAGACCATTAGATAGATAGATACAGATACATATCGATTGACACAAAGCTACTGTTCACAACCAGGAGTTGAATGGTGAATAACATAGCTAAACTACAAACAAAAAGGAAGAATGAAATCCAGTTTAAAAAGTGCAGTAAGCAGCCTTAAGAAGAAAACAAATACTACCATTTGCAATGACCTGAATGGAGCTAGACGGTAGTATGTTCAGACAAATAGTCCAGGAGTAGAAAGACAAGTACCAAGTGTTTTCACTCATGTGTGGAGTATAACAACAAAGAAAAACTGAAGGAAAAAAACAGCAGCAGACTCACAGAACCCGAGAGTTGACTAAAAGTTACCAAAGGGAAAAGGACTGGGCAGGGTGGGTCTGAAGGGAGGGATAAGTGTGAGGAGAAAGAATGGGGGCATTAGTTTTAGCATGTATAATGCTTGGGGTCGAGGGGGCATGAGGAGTGCTGTTCAACGCAGGGAAGGCTAGTAGAGATCATATAACATCTTACTACTCACTGATGGAGAGCGACTGTAACGGGGTCTGTTGGGAGGGACATGGTGAAGGGGTCTACAGCATCCAACTACGCAGATCGAGAGCGACTGAAGAGGTTTTTCAGGGGTACTTGGTGAAGGGGGGTGCATAGTAAACATAATGTTCTTCAAGTGATTTTAGCTTAATGATAAAAAAAATTCTTTAAGTGCAATAAGTGCACAGCTCTAAATCATCAGAATAAAAGGTCAGGCACTGAGTGCAGCAAACAAAAGACACAGGGTTAAAAGAAGGGATGAAATCTCAAGACACCTACGTGCTTACTTACAGGAGACTCACTTGAGATCCAAGGACACAGACAAACTACAAGCCGAAGGTGTGTGGACAAGTACACTGCACGAGTGAAACTGAAAAACAAACAATCAAACAAATGGATTCTGTTTGAGTCCCCTGAGACTGTCAGAAGAAAATAGCCCTATCTGGCCACCGTGAATTCTTTTTGTTTGGTTTCAGCCGTTCCCAGCCATTGATTTAGTGGTGCAGCAACATACTTCTCATTTTCTCTCACCTCAACAACTGAGTTGCTGTAATAATAAGCATCTGGGCCTTTGAAATCAGTGGATTTTATGATGTTCACGAATGTGAAGATCTAATAACTACCTAAAGAGGGATGTTTGGACACTCAAATAAACTCGTCACCCCACAATACACTCTTAGCTCCCAACTGCTCATGTCTAGAAATTGGTGTTCCTTTTTATTTGACCCTCCGTCCTATCGGAGGTGATCACGCTGAGGTCCTTCAAACATGGTGGTGAGCAAAGCAGCAAGTTTACTTTTCTCGTGACAACAGGCCCAGAGGAATGATACTTGTGGTCTTCAGGGAGCACTTAGTCAAAGAATGTGGCTAAATACAGATAGCAAGTTAGAAGGAGATGAAAGAGGACAGAGGATAGAGACACGGGATCAAGTGCCGGCACAACCATTTCCTGGTTTTTTAGGTACACGCGGCCGACTCGAACTGCAAGTGTCTCGGTAAACCCAGTGCTCTATCTACAGCCTAGATACTTTGCAGGACTTTTGGAAGCATAGTGTAGGAAAGTGATATAGGATAATTGGTTAACTGTTCTGTACACAAGGACAGATGGGCAGACAAAAAGATGATTGATTGAGTGATTGATAAATAGATAGACAGACAGATAGATAGATATAGGTACATATCGATTAACACAAAGCTACTGCTCATAACAAGGGGAGCAATGGTGAAAGCACATAGCAAAACTACAAACAAAAAAGAAGAATGAAATCCAGTTTAAAAAGTGCAGTAAGCAGCCATAAGAAGAAAACAAATCCTATCATTTGCAATAACGTGGATGGAGCTAGAGGGTATTATGATCAGTCAAACAGGCCAGGCGGAGAAATACATGTACCAAATGATTTCACTCATGTGTGGAGTATGTTAACAAAGAAAAACTGAAGGAAAAGACAGCAGCAGACTCTCAGAACCCGAGAGTGGACTAACAGTTACCAAAGAGAAAGGGACTGGTTAGGGTTTGTGGGAAGGGAGTAATAAGTGCGGGAAAAAGAACGGGGGCATTAGGATTAGCATGTATAATGTGTAGGGTGGGGTGTCATGGGTAGGGCTGTACAACACTGAGAAGACATGTATTGATTCTACAGCATCTTAGTACATGCTGACGGAGAGCGGCTGTAAATGGGATTTGGGGTGACTTGGTGAAGAGGGTAGACAGAATAACATAATTTTCTGCATGTGATTGTATATTAATGAGAACAAAAAGAATTTCAAAGTGCAGAAAGAGCACAGCTCTCAAATATCAGAATAAAAGTACAGGCTTTGAGTGCTCCAATCAAAAGACACAGGGTTAGAAGAACTGATGAAAACTCAAGACCACCTACGTGCTCCGTTACTGGAGACTCACTTGAGATCCAAGGACACAGACAAACTACAAGCTGAAGGGGCGGGGACAGGTTCCCTACACAAGTGAACCTGAGAAACAAAGAAAGAAATGGATTCTCTTTTGGACCCCAGAGAGAGTCAGTAGAAAATAGCACTATCTAGCCACCGTGAATTCTTTTTGTTTGGTTTCAGCAGTGCTCAGGCATAGATTTCGTGGTGCAGCAACTTCCTTCTCATTTCCTCTCACCTCAACAAATGAATTGCTGTAATAATATGCGTCTGGGCTTTTAAAATCATTGCTTTTTATGATGTTCACGAAAGTAAAGAAGTAATAACCACCTAAGGAGGGAAGTTTGGACCCTCAAATAAACACTTCACTCCACAACACACTCTTTGTTCCCAACTGCTCCTGTCCAGAAATAGGTGTTCCTTTATATTTGTCCCTCCACCTATCAGCAGTGATCACGCCAATGTCCCTCAAACATGGTGGTGTGCAAAGAACCAAGTACACTTTTCTTTCGACAACCGGACCAGACGAAGGATACTTGTGGTCTTCAGGGATCACTTACTCACTGAATGTGGCTAAATAAAGTCACCAAGTGAGCAGGAAGTATAAGAGGACAGAGGACAGAGATACAGGTTCAAGTCCTTTCACCTCCATTTACTGGTTTTGTAAGCACACGCGGCTGACTCTACCTGAAAGTGTATCGGTGAACACAGTGCTCTCCTTATGGCTTAGCTACCTTGCAAGATTTCTGGAAGCATAATGTAGGAAAGAGACATAGGCTATGTTGTTAACTGTTCTGTACAGAAGGATAGATGGGCAGAAAAAAAGATGATGGATTCATAGATAGATAGGTACACAGATGACAGATGAAAGATAGATAGATAGGTACATAGATTAATAGATGATAGACATCATAGATAGATGATAGGAAGATAGATAGATACATAGATAAATACATACATACATACATACATACATAGATAGACAGACAGACCATTAGATAGATAGATACAGATACATATCGATTGACACAAAGCTACTGTTCACAACCAGGAGTTGAATGGTGAATAACATAGCTAAACTACAAACAAAAAGGAAGAATGAAATCCAGTTTAAAAAGTGCAGTAAGCAGCCTTAAGAAGAAAACAAATACTACCATTTGCAATGACCTGGATGGAGCTAGACGGTAATATGTTCAGACAAATAGTCCAGGAGTAGAAAGACAAGTACCAAGTGTTTTCACTCATGTGTGGAGTATAACAACAAAGAAAAACTGAAGGAAAAAAACAGCAGCAGACTCACAGAACCCGAGAGTTGACTAAAAGTTACCAAAGGGAAAAGGACTGGGCAGGGTGGGTCTGAAGGGAGGGATAAGTGTGAGGAGAAAGAATGGGGGCATTAGTTTTAGCATGTATAATTCTTGGGGTCGAGGGGGCATGAGGAGTGCTGTTCAACGCAGGGAAGGCTAGTAGAGATCATATAACATCTTACTACTCACTGATGGAGAGCGACTGTAACGGGGTCTGTTGGGAGGGACATGGTGAAGGGGTCTACAGCATCCAACTACGCAGATCGAGAGCGACTGAAGAGGTTTTTCAGGGGTACTTGGTGAAGGGGGGTGCATAGTAAACATAATGTTCTTCAAGTGATTTTAGCTTAATGATAAAAAAAATTCTTTAAGTGCAATAAGTGCACAGCTCTAAATCATCAGAATAAAAGGTCAGGCACTGAGTGCAGCAAACAAAAGACACAGGGTTAAAAGAAGGGATGAAATCTCAAGACACCTACGTGCTTACTTACAGGAGACTCACTTGAGATCCAAGGACACAGACAAACTACAAGCCGAAGGTGTGTGGACAAGTACACTGCACGAGTGAAACTGAAAAACAAACAATCAAACAAATGGATTCTGTTTGACTCCCCTGAGACTGTCGGAAGAAAATAGCCCTATCTGGCAACCGTGAATTCTTTTTGTTTGGTTTCAGCCGTTCCCAGCCATTGATTTAGTGGTGCAGCAACATACTTCTCATTTTCTCTCACCTCAACAACTGAGTTGCTGTAATAATAAGCATCTGGGCCTTTGAAATCAGTGGATTTTATGATGTTCACGAATGTGAAGATCTAATAACTACCTAAAGAGGGATGTTTGGACACTCAAATAAACTCGTCACCCCACAATACACTCTTAGCTCCCAACTGCTCATGTCTAGAAATTGGTGTTCCTTTTTATTTGACCCTCCGTCCTATCGGAGGTGATCACGCTGAGGTCCTTCAAACATGGTGGTGAGCAAAGCAGCAAGTTTACTTTTCTCGTGACAACAGGCCCAGAGGAATGATACTTGTGGTCTTCAGGGAGCACTTAGTCAAAGAATGTGGCTAAATACAGATAGCAAGTTAGAAGGAGATGAAAGAGGACAGAGGATAGAGACACGGGATCAAGTCCCGGCACAACCATTTCCTGGTTTTTTAGGTACACGCGGCCGACTCGAACTGCAAGTGTCTCGGTAAACCCAGTGCTCTATCTACAGCCTAGATACTTTGCAGGACTTTTGGAAGCATAGTGTAGGAAAGTGATATAGGATAATTGGTTAACTGTTCTGTACACAAGGACAGATGGGCAGACAAAAAGATGATTGATTGAGTGATTGATAAATAGATAGACAGACAGATAGATAGATATAGGTACATATCGATTAACACAAAGCTACTGCTCATAACAAGGAGAGCAATGGTGAAAGCACATAGCAAAACTACAAACATAAAAGAAGAATGGTGAAAGCACATAGCAAAACTACAAACAAAAAAGAAGAATGAAATCCAGTTTAAAAAGTGCAGTAAGCAGCCATAAGTAGAAAACAAATCCTATCATTTGCAATAACGTGGATGGAGCTAGAGGGTATTATGCTCAGTCAAATAGGCCAGGCGGAGAAATACATGTACCAAATGATTTCACTCATGTGTGGATTATGATAACAAAGAAAAACTGAAGGAATAGACAGCAGCAGACTCACAGAACCCGAGAGTGGACTAACAGTTACCAAAGAGAAAGGGACTGGGTAGGGTTTGTGGGAAGGGAGTAATAAGTGCGGGGAAAAAGAATGGGGGCATTAGGATTAGCATGTATAATGTGTAGGGTGGGGTGTCATGGGTAGGGCTGTACAACACAGAGAAGACATGTAGTGATTCTACAGCATCTTAGTACATGCTGACGGAGAGCGGCTGTAAATGGGATTTGGGGTGACTTGGTGAAGAGGGTAGACAGAATAACATAATTTTCTGCATGTGATTGTATATTAATGAGAACAAAAAGAATTTCAAAGTGCAGAAAGAGCACAGCTCTCAAATATCAGAATAAAAGTACAGGCTTTGAGTGCTCCAATCAAAAGACACAGGGTTAGAAGAACTGATGAAAACTCAAGACCACCTACGTGCTCCGTTACTGGAGACTCACTTGAGATCCAAGGACACAGACAAACTACAAGCTGAAGGGGCGGGGACAGGTTCCCTACACAAGTGAACCTGAGAAACAAAGAAAGAAATGGATTCTCTTTTGGACCCCAGAGAGAGTCAGTAGAAAATAGCACTATCTAGCCACCGTGAATTCTTTTTGTTTGGTTTCAGCAGTGCTCAGGCATAGATTTCGTGGTGCAGCAACTTCCTTCTCATTTCCTCTCACCTCAACAAATGAATTGCTGTAATAATATGCGTCTGGGCTTTTAAAATCATTGCTTTTTATGATGTTCACGAATGTAAAGAAGTAATAACCACCTAAGGAGGGAAGTTTGGACCCTCAAATAAACACTTCACTCCACAACACACTCTTTGTTCCCAACTGCTCCTGTCCAGAAATAGGTGTTCCTTTATATTTGTCCCTCCACCTATCAGCAGTGATCACGCCAATGTCCCTCAAACATGGTGGTGTGCAAAGAACCAAGTACACTTTTCTTTCGACAACCGGACCAGACGAAGGATACTTGTGGTCTTCAGGGATCACTTACTCACTGAATGTGGCTAAATAAAGTCACCAAGTGAGCAGGAAGTATAAGAGGACAGAGGACAGAGATACGGGTTCAAGTCCTTTCACTTCCATTTACTGGTTTTGTAAGCACACGCGGCTGACTCTACCTGAAAGTGTATCGGTGAACACAGTGCTCTAATTATGGCTTAGCTACCTTGCAAGATTTCTGGAAGCATAATGTAGGAAAGAGACATAGGCTATGTTGTTAACTGTTCTGTACATAAGGATAGATGGGCAGACAAAAAGATGATGGATTCATAGATAGATAGGTACACAGATGACAGATGAAAGATAGATAGATAGGTACATAGATTAATAGATGATAGACATCATAGATAGATGATAGGAAGATAGATAGATACATAGATAAATACATACATACATACATACATACATACATAGATAGACAGACAGACCATTAGATAGATAGATACAGATACATATCGATTGACACAAAGCTACTGTTCACAACCAGGAGTTGAATGGTGAATAACATAGCTAAACTACAAACAAAAAGGAAGAATTAAATCCAGTTTAAAAAGTGCAGTAAGCAGCCTTAAGAAGAAAACAAATACTACCATTTGCAATGACCTGGATGGAGCTAGACGGTAGTATGTTCAGACAAATAGTCCAGGAGTAGAAAGACAAGTACCAAGTGTTTTCACTCATGTGTGGAGTATAACAACAAAGAAAAACTGAAGGAAAAAAACAGCAGCAGACTCACAGAACCCGAGAGTTGACTAAAAGTTACCAAAGGGAAAAGGACTGGGCAGGGTGGGTCTGAAGGGAGGGATAAGTGTGAGGAGAAAGAATGGGGGCATTAGTTTTAGCATGTATAATGCTTGGGGTCGAGGGGGCATGAGGAGTGCTGTTCAACGCAGGGAAGGCTAGTAGAGATCATATAACATCTTACTACTCACTGATGGAGAGCGACTGTAACGGGGTCTGTTGGGAGGGACATGGTGAAGGGGTCTACAGCATCCAACTACGCAGATCGAGAGCGACTGAAGAGGTTTTTCAGGGGTACTTGGTGAAGGGGGGTGCATAGTAAACATAATGTTCTTCAAGTGATTTTAGCTTAATGATAAAAAAAATTCTTTAAGTGCAATAAGTGCACAGCTCTAAATCATCAGAATAAAAGGTCAGGCACTGAGTGCAGCAAACAAAAGACACAGGGTTAAAAGAAGGGATGAAATCTCAAGACACCTACGTGCTTACTTACAGGAGACTCACTTGAGATCCAAGGACACAGACAAACTACAAGCCGAAGGTGTGTGGACAAGTACACTGCACGAGTGAAACTGAAAAACAAACAATCAAACAAATGGATTCTGTTTGAGTCCCCTGAGACTGTCGGAAGAAAATAGCCCTATCTGGCAACCGTGAATTCTTTTTGTTTGGTTTCAGCCGTTCCCAGCCATTGATTTAGTGGTGCAGCAACATACTTCTCATTTTCTCTCACCTCAACAACTGAGTTGCTGTAATAATAAGCATCTGGGCCTTTGAAATCAGTGGATTTTATGATGTTCACGAATGTGAAGATCTAATAACTACCTAAAGAGGGATGTTTGGACACTCAAATAAACTCGTCACCCCACAATACACTCTTAGCTCCCAACTGCTCATGTCTAGAAATTGGTGTTCCTTTTTATTTGACCCTCCGTCCTATCGGAGGTGATCACGCTGAGGTCCTTCAAACATGGTGGTGAGCAAAGCAGCAAGTTTACTTTTTTCGTGACAACAGGCTCAGAGGAATGATACTTGTGGTCTTCAGGGAGCACTTAGTCAAAGAATGTGGCTAAATACAGATAGCAAGTTAGAAGGAGATGAAAGAGGACAGAGGATAGAGACACGGGATCAAGTCCCGGCACAACCATTTCCTGGTTTTTTAGGTACACGCGGATGACTCGAACTGCAAGTGTCTCGGTAAACCCAGTGCTCTATCTACAGCCTAGATACTTTGCAGGACTTTTGGAAGCATAGTGTAGGAAAGTGATATAGGATAATTGGTTAACTGTTCTGTACACAAGGACAGATGGGCAGACAAAAAGATGATTGATTGAGTGATTGATAAATAGATAGACAGACAGATAGATAGATATAGGTACATATCGATTAACACAAAGCTACTGCTCATAACAAGGAGAGCAATGGTGAAAGCACATAGCAAAACTACAAACAAAAAAGAAGAATGGTGAAAGCACATAGCAAAACTACAAACAAAAAAGAAGAATGAAATCCAGTTTAAAAAGTGCAGTAAGCAGCCATAAGTAGAAAACAAATCCTATCATTTGCAATAACGTGGATGGAGCTAGAGGGTATTATGCTCAGTCAAATAGGCCAGGCGGAGAAATACATGTACCAAATGATTTCACTCATGTGTGGATTATGATAACAAAGAAAAACTGAAGGAATAGACAGCAGCAGACTCACAGAACCCGAGAGTGGACTAACAGTTACCAAAGAGAAAGGGACTGGGTAGGGTTTGTGGGAAGGGAGTAATAAGTGCGGGGAAAAAGAATGGGGGCATTAGGATTAGCATGTATAATGTGTAGGGTGGGGTGTCATGGGTAGGGCTGTACAACACAGAGAAGACATGTAGTGATTCTACAGCATCTTAGTACATGCTGACGGAGAGCGGCTGTAAATGGGATTTGGGGTGACTTGGTGAAGAGGGTAGACAGAATAACATAATTTTCTGCATGTGATTGTATATTAATGAGAACAAAAAGAATTTCAAAGTGCAGAAAGAGCACAGCTCTCAAATATCAGAATAAAAGTACAGGCTTTGAGTGCTCCAATCAAAAGACACAGGGTTAGAAGAACTGATGAAAACTCAAGACCACCTACGTGCTCCGTTACTGGAGACTCACTTGAGATCCAAGGACACAGACAAACTACAAGCTGAAGGGGCGGGGACAGGTTCCCTACACAAGTGAACCTGAGAAACAAAGAAAGAAATGGATTCTCTTTTGGACCCCAGAGAGAGTCAGTAGAAAATAGCACTATCTAGCCACCGTGAATTCTTTTTGTTTGGTTTCAGCAGTGCTCAGGCATAGATTTCGTGGTGCAGCAACTTCCTTCTCATTTCCTCTCACATCAACAAATGAATTGCTGTAATAATATGCGTCTGGGCTTTTAAAATCATTGCTTTTTATGATGTTCACGAATGTAAAGAAGTAATAACCACCTAAGGAGGGAAGTTTGGACCCTCAAATAAACACTTCACTCCACAACACACTCTTTGTTCCCAACTGCTCCTGTCCAGAAATAGGTGTTCCTTTATATTTGTCCCTCCACCTATCAGCAGTGATCACGCCAATGTCCCTCAAACATGGTGGTGTGCAAAGAACCAAGTACACTTTTCTTTCGACAACCGGACCAGACGAAGGATACTTGTGGTCTTCAGGGATCACTTACTCACTGAATGTGGCTAAATAAAGTCACCAAGTGAGCAGGAAGTATAAGATGACAGAGGACAGAGATACAGGTTCAAGTCCTTTCACCTCCATTTACTGGTTTTGTAAGCACACGCGGCTGACTCTACCTGAAAGTGTATCGGTGAACACAGTGCTCTCCTTATGGCTTAGCTACCTTGCAAGATTTCTGGAAGCATAATGTAGGAAAGAGACATAGGCTATGTTGTTAACTGTTCTGTACAGAAGGATAGATGGGCAGACAAAAAGATGATGGATTCATAGATAGATAGGTACACAGATGACAGATGAAAGATAGATAGATAGGTACATAGATTAATAGATGATAGACATCATAGATAGATGATAGGAAGATAGATAGATACATAGATAAATACATACATACATACATACATACATACATACATACGTAGAAACATAGATAGACAGACAGACCATTAGATAGATAGATACAGATACATATCGATTGACACAAAGCTACTGTTCACAACCAGGAGTTGAATGGTGAATAACATAGCTAAACTACAAACAAGAAGGAAGAATTAAATCCAGTTTAAAAAGTGCAGTAAGCAGCCTTAAGAAGAAAACAAATACTACCATTTGCAATGACCTGGATGGAGCTAGACGGTAGTATGTTCAGACAAATAGTCCAGGAGTAGAAAGACAAGTACCAAGTGTTTTCACTCATGTGTGGAGTATAACAACAAAGAAAAACTGAAGGAAAAAAACAGCAGCAGACTCACAGAACCCGAGAGTTGACTAAAAGTTACCAAAGGGAAAAGGACTGGGCAGGGTGGGTCTGAAGGGAGGGATAAGTGTGAGGAGAAAGAATGGGGGCATTAGTTTTAGCATGTATAATGCTTGGGGTCGAGGGGGCATGAGGAGTGCTGTTCAACGCAGGGAAGGCTAGTAGAGATCATATAACATCTTACTACTCACTGATGGAGAGCGACTGTAACGGGGTCTGTTGGGAGGGACATGGTGAAGGGGTCTACAGCATCCAACTACGCAGATCGAGAGCGACTGAAGAGGTTTTTCAGGGGTACTTGGTGAAGGGGGGTGCATAGTAAACATAATGTTCTTCAAGTGATTTTAGCTTAATGATAAAAAAAATTCTTTAAGTGCAATAAGTGCACAGCTCTAAATCATCAGAATAAAAGGTCAGGCACTGAGTGCAGCAAACAAAAGACACAGGGTTAAAAGAAGGGATGAAATCTCAAGACACCTACGTGCTTACTTACAGGAGACTCACTTGAGATCCAAGGACACAGACAAACTACAAGCCGAAGGTGTGTGGACAAGTACACTGCACGAGTGAAACTGAAAAACAAACAATCAAACAAATGGATTCTGTTTGAGTCCCCTGAGACTGTCGGAAGAAAATAGCCCTATCTGGCAACCGTGAATTCTTTTTGTTTGGTTTCAGCCGTTCCCAGCCATTGATTTAGTGGTGCAGCAACATACTTCTCATTTTCTCTCACCTCAACAACTGAGTTGCTGTAATAATAAGCATCTGGGCCTTTGAAATCAGTGGATTTTATGATGTTCACGAATGTGAAGATCTAATAACTACCTAAAGAGGGATGTTTGGACACTCAAATAAACTCGTCACCCCACAATACACTCTTAGCTCCCAACTGCTCATGTCTAGAAATTGGTGTTCCTTTTTATTTGACCCTCCGTCCTATCGGAGGTGATCACGCTGAGGTCCTTCAAACATGGTGGTGAGCAAAGCAGCAAGTTTACTTTTCTCGTGACAACAGGCCCAGAGGAATGATACTTGTGGTCTTCAGGGAGCACTTAGTCAAAGAATGTGGCTAAATACAGATAGCAAGTTAGAAGGAGATGAAAGAGGACAGAGGATAGAGACACGGGATCAAGTCCCGGCACAACCATTTCCTGGTTTTTTAGGTACACGCGGCCGACTCGAACTGCAAGTGTCTCGGTAAACCCAGTGCTCTATCTACAGCCTAGATACTTTGCAGGACTTTTGGAAGCATAGTGTAGGAAAGTGATATAGGATAATTGGTTAACTGTTCTGTACACAAGGACAGATGGGCAGACAAAAAGATGATTGATTGAGTGATTGATAAATAGATAGACAGACAGATAGATAGATATAGGTACATATCGATTAACACAAAGCTACTGCTCATAACAAGGAGAGCAATGGTGAAAGCACATAGCAAAACTACAAAAAAAAAGAAGAATGGTGAAAGCACATAGCAAAACTACAAACAAAAAGAAGAATGAAATCCAGTTTAAAAAGTGCAGTACGCAGCCATAAGAAGAAAACAAATCCTATCATTTGCAATAACGTGGATGGAGCTAGAGGGTATTATGCTCAGTCAAATAGGCCACGAGGAGAAATACATGTACCAAATGATTTCACTCATGTGTGGAGTATGATAACAAAGAAAAACTGAAGGAATAGACAGCAGCAGACTCACAGAACCCGAGAGTGGACTGACAGTTACCAAAGAGAAAGGGACTGGGTAGGGTTTGTGGGAAGGGAGTAATAAGTGCGGGGAAAAAGAATGGGGGCATTAGGATTAGCATGTATAATGTGTAGGGTGGGGTGTCATGGGTAGGGCTGTACAACACAGAGAAGACATGTAGTGATTCTACAGCATCTTAGTACATGCTGACGGAGAGCGGCTGTAAATGGGATTTGGGGTGACTTGGTGAAGAGGGTAGACAGAATAACATAATTTTCTGCATGTGATTGTATATTAATGAGAACAAAAAGAATTTCAAAGTGCAGAAAGAGCACAGCTCTCAAATATCAGAATAAAAGTACAGGCTTTGAGTGCTCCAATCAAAAGACACAGGGTTAGAAGAACTGATGAAAACTCAAGACCACCTACGTGCTCCGTTACTGGAGACTCACTTGAGATCCAAGGACACAGACAAACTACAAGCTGAAGGGGCGGGGACAGGTTCCCTACACAAGTGAACCTGAGAAACAAAGAAAGAAATGGATTCTCTTTTGGACCCCAGAGAGAGTCAGTAGAAAATAGCACTATCTAGCCACCGTGAATTCTTTTTGTTTGGTTTCAGCAGTGCTCAGGCATAGATTTCGTGGTGCAGCAACTTCCTTCTCATTTCCTCTCACCTCAACAAATGAATTGCTGTAATAATATGCGTCTGGGCTTTTAAAATCATTGCTTTTTATGATGTTCACGAATGTAAAGAAGTAATAACCACCTAAGGAGGGAAGTTTGGACCCTCAAATAAACACTTCACTCCACAACACACTCTTTGTTCCCAACTGCTCCTGTCCAGAAATAGGTGTTCCTTTATATTTGTCCCTCCACCTATCAGCAGTGATCACGCCAATGTCCCTCAAACATGGTGGTGTGCAAAGAACCAAGTACACTTTTCTTTCGACAACCGGACCAGACGAAGGATACTTGTGGTCTTCAGGGATCACTTACTCACTGAATGTGGCTAAATAAAGTCACCAAGTGAGCAGGAAGTATAAGAGGACAGAGGACAGAGATACGGGTTCAAGTCCTTTCACCTCCATTTACTGGTTTTGTAAGCACACGCGGCTGACTCTACCTGAAAGTGTATCGGTGAACACAGTGCTCTCCTTATGGCTTAGCTACCTTGCAAGATTTCTGGAAGCATAATGTAGGAAAGAGACATAGGCTATGTTGTTAACTGTTCTGTACAGAAGGATAGATGGGCAGACAAAAAGATGATGGATTCATAGATAGATAGGTACACAGATGACAGATGAAAGATAGATAGATAGGTACATAGATTAATAGATGATAGACATCATAGATAGATGATAGGAAGATAGATAGATACATAGACAAATACATACATACATACATACATACATACATAGACAGACAGACCATTAGATAGATAGATACAGATACATATCGATTGACACAAAGCTACTGTTCATAACCAGGAGTTGAATGGTGAATAACATAGCTAAACTACAAACAAGAAGGAAGAATGAAATCCAGTTTAAAAAGTGCAGTAAGCAGCCTTAAGAAGAAAACAAATACTACCATTTGCAATGACCTGGATGGAGCTAGACGGTAGTATGTTCAGACAAATAGTCCAGGAGTAGAAAGACAAGTACCAAGTGTTTTCACTCATGTGTGGAGTATAACAACAAAGAAAAACTGAAGGAAAAAAACAGCAGCAGACTCACAGAACCCGAGAGTTGACTAAAAGTTACCAAAGGGAAAAGGACTGGGCAGGGTGGGTCTGAAGGGAGGGATAAGTGTGAGGAGAAAGAATGGGGGCATTAGTTTTAGCATGTATAATGCTTGGGGTCGAGGGGGCATGAGGAGTGCTGTTCAACGCAGGGAAGGCTAGTAGAGATCATATAACATCTTACTACTCACTGATGGAGAGCGACTGTAACGGGGTCTGTTGGGAGGGACATGGTGAAGGGGTCTACAGCATCCAACTACGCAGATCGAGAGCGACTGAAGAGGTTTTTCAGGGGTACTTGGTGAAGGGGGGTGCATAGTAAACATAATGTTCTTCAAGTGATTTTAGCTTAATGATAAAAAAAATTCTTTAAGTGCAATAAGTGCACAGCTCTAAATCATCAGAATAAAAGGTCAGGCACTGAGTGCAGCAAACAAAAGACACAGGGTTAAAAGAAGGGATGAAATCTCAAGACACCTACGTGCTTACTTACAGGAGACTCACTTGAGATCCAAGGACACAGACAAACTACAAGCCGAAGGTGTGTGGACAAGTACACTGCACGAGTGAAACTGAAAAACAAACAATCAAACAAATGGATTCTGTTTGACTCCCCTGAGACTGTCGGAAGAAAATAGCCCTATCTGGCAACCGTGAATTCTTTTTGTTTGGTTTCAGCCGTTCCCAGCCATTGATTTAGTGGTGCAGCAACATACTTCTCATTTTCTCTCACCTCAACAACTGAGTTGCTGTAATAATAAGCATCTGGGCCTTTGAAATCAGTGGATTTTATGATGTTCACGAATGTGAAGATCTAATAACTACCTAAAGAGGGATGTTTGGACACTCAAATAAACTCGTCACCCCACAATACACTCTTAGCTCCCAACTGCTCATGTCTAGAAATTGGTGTTCCTTTTTATTTGACCCTCCGTCCTATCGGAGGTGATCACGCTGAGGTCCTTCAAACATGGTGGTGAGCAAAGCAGCAAGTTTACTTTTCTCGTGACAACAGGCCCAGAGGAATGATACTTGTGGTCTTCAGGGAGCACTTAGTCAAAGAATGTGGCTAAATACAGATAGCAAGTTAGAAGGAGATGAAAGAGGACAGAGGATAGAGACACGGGATCAAGTCCCGGCACAACCATTTCCTGGTTTTTTAGGTACACGCGGCCGACTCGAACTGCAAGTGTCTCGGTAAACCCAGTGCTCTATCTACAGCCTAGATACTTTGCAGGACTTTTGGAAGCATAGTGTAGGAAAGTGATATAGGATAATTGGTTAACTGTTCTGTACACAAGGACAGATGGGCAGACAAAAAGATGATTGATTGAGTGATTGATAAATAGATAGACAGACAGATAGATAGATATAGGTACATATCGATTAACACAAAGCTACTGCTCATAACAAGGAGAGCAATGGTGAAAGCACATAGCAAAACTACAAACAAAAAAGAAGAATGGTGAAAGCACATAGCAAAACTACAAACAAAAAGAAGAATGAAATCCAGTTTAAAAAGTGCAGTACGCAGCCATAAGAAGAAAACAAATCCTATCATTTGCAATAACGTGGATGGAGCTAGAGGGTATTATGCTCAGTCAAATAGGCCACGAGGAGAAATACATGTACCAAATGATTTCACTCATGTGTGGAGTATGATAACAAAGAAAAACTGAAGGAATAGACAGCAGCAGACTCACAGAACCCGAGAGTGGACTGACAGTTACCAAAGAGAAAGGGACTGGGTAGGGTTTGTGGGAAGGGAGTAATAAGTGCGGGGAAAAAGAATGGGGGCATTAGGATTAGCATGTATAATGTGTAGGGTGGGGTGTCATGGGTAGGGCTGTACAACACAGAGAAGACATGTAGTGATTCTACAGCATCTTAGTACATGCTGACGGAGAGCGGCTGTAAATGGGATTTGGGGTGACTTGGTGAAGAGGGTAGACAGAATAACATAATTTTCTGCATGTGATTGTATATTAATGAGAACAAAAAGAATTTCAAAGTGCAGAAAGAGCACAGCTCTCAAATATCAGAATAAAAGTACAGGCTTTGAGTGCTCCAATCAAAAGACACAGGGTTAGAAGAACTGATGAAAACTCAAGACCACCTACGTGCTCCGTTACTGGAGACTCACTTGAGATCCAAGGACACAGACAAACTACAAGCTGAAGGGGCGGGGACAGGTTCCCTACACAAGTGAACCTGAGAAACAAAGAAAGAAATGGATTCTCTTTTGGACCCCAGAGAGAGTCAGTAGAAAATAGCACTATCTAGCCACCGTGAATTCTTTTTGTTTGGTTTCAGCAGTGCTCAGGCATAGATTTCGTGGTGCAGCAACTTCCTTCTCATTTCCTCTCACCTCAACAAATGAATTGCTGTAATAATATGCGTCTGGGCTTTTAAAATCATTGCTTTTTATGATGTTCACGAATGTAAAGAAGTAATAACCACCTAAGGAGGGAAGTTTGGACCCTCAAATAAACACTTCACTCCACAACACACTCTTTGTTCCCAACTGCTCCTGTCCAGAAATAGGTGTTCCTTTATATTTGTCCCTCCACCTATCAGCAGTGATCACGCCAATGTCCCTCAAACATGGTGGTGTGCAAAGAACCAAGTACACTTTTCTTTCGACAACCGGACCAGACGAAGGATACTTGTGGTCTTCAGGGATCACTTACTCACTGAATGTGGCTAAATAAAGTCACCAAGTGAGCAGGAAGTATAAGAGGACAGAGGACAGAGATACGGGTTCAAGTCCTTTCACCTCCATTTACTGGTTTTGTAAGCACACGCGGCTGACTCTACCTGAAAGTGTATCGGTGAACACAGTGCTCTCCTTATGGCTTAGCTACCTTGCAAGATTTCTGGAAGCATAATGTAGGAAAGAGACATAGGCTATGTTGTTAACTGTTCTGTACAGAAGGATAGATGGGCAGACAAAAAGATGATGGATTCATAGATAGATAGGTACACAGATGACAGATGAAAGATAGATAGATAGGTACATAGATTAATAGATGATAGACATCATAGATAGATGATAGGAAGATAGATAGATACATAGACAAATACATACATACATACATACATACATACATAGACAGACAGACCATTAGATAGATAGATACAGATACATATCGATTGACACAAAGCTACTGTTCATAACCAGGAGTTGAATGGTGAATAACATAGCTAAACTACAAACAAGAAGGAAGAATGAAATCCAGTTTAAAAAGTGCAGTAAGCAGCCTTAAGAAGAAAACAAATACTACCATTTGCAATGACCTGGATGGAGCTAGACGGTAGTATGTTCAGACAAATAGTCCAGGAGTAGAAAGACAAGTACCAAGTGTTTTCACTCATGTGTGGAGTATAACAACAAAGAAAAACTGAAGGAAAAAAACAGCAGCAGACTCACAGAACCCGAGAGTTGACTAAAAGTTACCAAAGGGAAAAGGACTGGGCAGGGTGGGTCTGAAGGGAGGGATAAGTGTGAGGAGAAAGAATGGGGGCATTAGTTTTAGCATGTATAATGCTTGGGGTCGAGGGGGCATGAGGAGTGCTGTTCAACGCAGGGAAGGCTAGTAGAGATCATATAACATCTTACTACTCACTGATGGAGAGCGACTGTAACGGGGTCTGTTGGGAGGGACATGGTGAAGGGGTCTACAGCATCCAACTACGCAGATCGAGAGCGACTGAAGAGGTTTTTCAGGGGTACTTGGTGAAGGGGGGTGCATAGTAAACATAATGTTCTTCAAGTGATTTTAGCTTAATGATTAAAAAAATTCTTTAAGTGCAATAAGTGCACAGCTCTAAATCATCAGAATAAAAGGTCAGGCACTGAGTGCAGCAAACAAAAGACACAGGGTTAAAAGAAGGGATGAAATCTCAAGACACCTACGTGCTTACTTACAGGAGACTCACTTGAGATCCAAGGACACAGACAAACTACAAGCCGAAGGTGTGTGGACAAGTACACTGCACGAGTGAAACTGAAAAACAAACAATCAAACAAATGGATTCTGTTTGAGTCCCCTGAGACTGTCAGAAGAAAATAGCCCTATCTGGCAACCGTGAATTCTTTTTGTTTGGTTTCAGCCGTTCCCAGCCATTGATTTAGTGGTGCAGCAACATACTTCTCATTTTCTCTCACCTCAACAACTGAGTTGCTGTAATAATAAGCATCTGGGCCTTTGAAATCAGTGGATTTTATGATGTTCACGAATGTGAAGATCTAATAACTACCTAAAGAGGGATGTTTGGACACTCAAATAAACTCGTCACCCCACAATACACTCTTAGCTCCCAACTGCTCATGTCTAGAAATTGGTGTTCCTTTTTATTTGACCCTCCGTCCTATCGGAGGTGATCACGCTGAGGTCCTTCAAACATGGTGGTGAGCAAAGCAGCAAGTTTACTTTTCTCGTGACAACAGGCCCAGAGGAATGATACTTGTGGTCTTCAGGGAGCACTTAGTCAAAGAATGTGGCTAAATACAGATAGCAAGTTAGAAGGAGATGAAAGAGGACAGAGGATAGAGACACGGGATCAAGTCCCGGCACAACCATTTCCTGGTTTTTTAGGTACACGCGGCCGACTCGAACTGCAAGTGTCTCGGTAAACCCAGTGCTCTATCTACAGCCTAGATACTTTGCAGGACTTTTGGAAGCATAGTGTAGGAAAGTGATATAGGATAATTGGTTAACTGTTCTGTACACAAGGACAGATGGGCAGACAAAAAGATGATTGATTGAGTGATTGATAAATAGATAGACAGACAGATAGATAGATATAGGTACATATCGATTAACACAAAGCTACTGCTCATAACAAGGAGAGCAATGGTGAAAGCACATAGCAAAACTACAAACAAAAAAGAAGAATGAAATCCAGTTTAAAAAGTGCAGTAAGCAGCCATAAGAAGAAAACAAATCCTATCATTTGCAATAACGTGGATGGAGCTAGAGGGTATTATGCTCAGTCAAATAGGCCAGGCGGAGAAATACATGTACCAAATGATTTCACTCATGTGTGGAGTATGATAACAAAGAAAAACTGAAGGAAAAGACAGCAGCAGAGTCACAGAACCCGAGAGTGGACTGACAGTTACCAAAGAGAAAGGGACTGGGTAGGGTTTGTGGGAAGGGAGTAATAAGTGCGGGGAAAAAGAATGGGGGCATTAGGATTAGCATGTATAATGTGTAGGGTGGGGTGTCATGGGTAGGGCTGTACAACACAGAGAAGACATGTAGTGATTCTACAGCATCTTAGTACATGCTGACGGAGAGCGGCTGTAAATGGGATTTGGGGTGACTTGGTGAAGAGGGTAGACAGAATAACATAATTTTCTGCATGTGATTGTATATTAATGAGAACAAAAAGAATTTCAAAGTGCAGAAAGAGCACAGCTCTCAAATATCAGAATAAAAGTACAGGCTTTGAGTGCTCCAATCAAAAGACACAGGGTTAGAAGAACTGATGAAAACTCAAGACCACCTACGTGCTCCGTTACTGGAGACTCACTTGAGATCCAAGGACACAGACAATCTACAAGCTGAAGGGGCGGGGACAGGTTCCCTACACAAGTGAACCTGAGAAACAAAGAAAGAAATGGATTCTCTTTTGGACCCCAGAGAGAGTCAGTAGAAAATAGCACTATCTAGCCACCGTGAATTCTTTTTGTTTGGTTTCAGCAGTGCTCAGGCATAGATTTCGTGGTGCAGCAACTTCCTTCTCATTTCCTCTCACCTCAACAAATGAATTGCTGTAATAATATGCGTCTGGGCTTTTAAAATCATTGCTTTTTATGATGTTCACGAATGTAAAGAAGTAATAACCACCTAAGGAGGGAAGTTTGGACCCTCAAATAAACACTTCACTCCACAACACACTCTTTGTTCCCAACTGCTCCTGTCCAGAAATAGGTGTTCCTTTATATTTGTCCCTCCACCTATCAGCAGTGATCACGCCAATGTCCCTCAAACATGGTGGTGTGCAAAGAACCAAGTACACTTTTCTTTCGACAACCGGACCAGACGAAGGATACTTGTGGTCTTCAGGGATCACTTACTCACTGAATGTGGCTAAATAAATTCACCAAGTGAGCAGGAAGTATAAGAGGACAGAGGACAGAGATACAGGTTCAAGTCCTTTCACCTCCATTTACTGGTTTTGTAAGCACACGCGGCTGACTCTACCTGAAAGTGTATCGGTGAACACAGTGCTCTCCTTATGGCTTAGCTACCTTGCAAGATTTCTGGAAGCATAATGTAGGAAAGAGACATAGGCTATGTTGTTAACTGTACTGTACAGAAGGATAGATGGGCAGACAAAAAGATGATGGATTCATAGATAGATAGGTACACAGATGACAGATGAAAGATAGATAGATAGGTACATAGATTAATAGATGATAGACATCATAGATAGATGATAGGAAGATAGATAGATACATAGATAAATACATACATACATACATACATACATACATAGACAGACAGACCATTAGATAGATAGATACAGATACATATCGATTGACACAAAGCTACTGTTCACAACCAGGAGTTGAAAGGTGAATAACATAGCTAAACTACAAACAAAAAGGAAGAATGAAATCCAGTTTAAAAAGTGCAGTAAGCAGCCTTAAGAAGAAAACAAATACTACCATTTGCAATGACCTGGATGGAGCTAGACGGTAGTATGTTCAGACAAATAGTCCAGGAGTAGAAAGACAAGTACCAAGTGTTTTCACTCATGTGTGGAGTATAACAACAAAGAAAAACTGAAGGAAAAAAACAGCAGCAGACTCACAGAACCCGAGAGTTGACTAAAAGTTACCAAAGGGAAAAGGACTGGGCAGGGTGGGTCTGAAGGGAGGGATAAGTGTGAGGAGAAAGTATGGGGGCATTAGTTTTAGCATGTATAAAGCTTGGGGTCGAGGGGGCATGAGGAGTGCTGTTCAACGCAGGGAAGGCTAGTAGAGATCATATAACATCTTACTACTCACTGATGGAGAGCGACTGTAACGGGGTCTGTTGAGAGGGACATGGTGAAGGGGTCTACAGCATCCAACTACGCAGATCGAGAGCGACTGAAGAGGTTTTTCAGGGGTACTTTGTGAAGGGGGGTGCATAGTAAACATAATGTTCTTCAAGTGATTTTAGCTTAATGATAAAAAAAATTCTTTAAGTGCAATAAGTGCACAGCTCTAAATCATCAGAATAAAAGGTCAGGCACTGAGTGCAGCAAACAAAAGACACAGGGTTAAAAGAAGGGATGAAATCTCAAGACACCTACGTGCTTACTTACAGGAGACTCACTTGAGATCCAAGGACACAGACAAACTACAAGCCGAAGGTGTGTGGACAAGTACACTGCACGAGTGAAACTGAAAAACAAACAATCAAACAAATGGATTCTGTTTGAGTCCCCTGAGACTGTCAGAAGAAAATAGCCCTATCTGGCAACCGTGAATTCTTTTTGTTTGGTTTCAGCCGTTCCCAGCCATTGATTTAGTGGTGCAGCAACATACTTCTCATTTTCTCTCACCTCAACAACTGAGTTGCTGTAATAATAAGCATCTGGGCCTTTGAAATCAGTGGATTTTATGATGTTCACGAATGTGAAGATCTAATAACTACCTAAAGAGGGATGTTTGGACACTCAAATAAACTCGTCACCCCACAATACACTCTTAGCTCCCAACTGCTCATGTCTAGAAATTGGTGTTCCTTTTTATTTGACCCTCCGTCCTATCGGAGGTGATCACGCTGAGGTCCTTCAAACATGGTGGTGAGCAAAGCAGCAAGTTTACTTTTCTCGTGACAACAGGCCCAGAGGAATGATACTTGTGGTCTTCAGGGAGCACTTAGTCAAAGAATGTGGCTAAATACAGATAGCAAGTTAGAAGGAGATGAAAGAGGACAGAGGATAGAGACACGGGATCAAGTCCCGGCACAACCATTTCCTGGTTTTTTAGGTACACGCGGCCGACTCGAACTGCAAGTGTCTCGGTAAACCCAGTGCTCTATCTACAGCCTAGATACTTTGCAGGACTTTTGGAAGCATAGTGTAGGAAAGTGATATAGGATAATTGGTTAACTGTTCTGTACACAAGGACAGATGGGCAGACAAAAAGATGATTGATTGAGTGATTGATAAATAGATAGACAGACAGATAGATAGATATAGGTACATATCGATTAACACAAAGCTACTGCTCATAACAAGGAGAGCAATGGTGAAAGCACATAGCAAAACTACAAACAAAAAAGAAGAATGAAATCCAGTTTAAAAAGTGCAGTAAGCAGCCATAAGAAGAAAACAAATCCTATCATTTGCAATAACGTGGATGGAGCTAGAGGGTATTATGCTCAGTCAAATAGGCCAGGCGGAGAAATACATGTACCAAATGATTTCACTCATGTGTGGAGTATGATAACAAAGAAAAACTGAAGGAAAAGACAGCAGCAGACTCACAGAACCCGAGAGTGGACTGACAGTTACCAAAGAGAAAGGGACTGGGTAGGGTTTGTGGGAAGGGAGTAATAAGTGCGGGGAAAAAGAATGGGGGCATTAGGATTAGCATGTATAATATGTAGGGTGGGGTGTCATGGGTAGGGCTGTACAACACAGAGAAGACATGTAGTGATTCTACAGCATCTTAGTACATGCTGACGGAGAGCGGCTGTAAATGGGATTTGGGGTGACTTGGTGAAGAGGGTAGACAGAATAACATAATTTTCTGCATGTGATTGTATATTAATGAGAACAAAAAGAATTTCAAAGTGCAGAAAGAGCACAGCTCTCAAATATCAGAATAAAAGTACAGGCTTTGAGTGCTCCAATCAAAAGACACAGGGTTAGAAGAACTGATGAAAACTCAAGACCACCTACGTGCTCCGTTACTGGAGACTCTCTTGAGATCCAAGGACACAGACAAACTACAAGCTGAAGGGGCAGGGACAGGTTCCCTACACAAGTGAACCTGAGAAACAAAGAAAGAAATGGATTCTCTTTTGGACCCCAGAGAGAGTCAGTAGAAAATAGCACTATCTAGCCACCGTGAATTCTTTTTGTTTGGTTTCAGCAGTGCTCAGGCATAGATTTCGTGGTGCAGCAACTTCCTTCTCATTTCCTCTCACCTCAACAAATGAATTGCTGTAATAATATGCGTCTGGGCTTTTAAAATCATTGCTTTTTATGATGTTCACGAATGTAAAGAAGTAATAACCACCTAAGGAGGGAAGTTTGGACCCTCAAATAAACACTTCACTCCACAACACACTCTTTGTTCCCAACTGCTCCTGTCCAGAAATAGGTGTTCCTTTATATTTGTCCCTCCACCTATCAGCAGTGATCACGCCAATGTCCCTCAAACATGGTGGTGTGCAAAGAACCAAGTACACTTTTCTTTCGACAACCGGACCAGACGAAGGATACTTGTGGTCTTCAGGGATCACTTACTCACTGAATGTGGCTAAATAAAGTCACCAAGTGAGCAGGAAGTATAAGAGGACAGAGGACAGAGATACAGGTTCAAGTCCTTTCACCTCCATTTACTGGTTTTGTAAGCACACGCGGCTGACTCTACCTGAAAGTGTATCGGTGAACACAGTGCTCTCCTTATGGCTTAGCTACCTTGCAAGATTTCTGGAAGCATAATGTAGGAAAGAGACATAGGCTATGTTGTTAACTGTTCTGTACAGAAGGATAGATGGGCAGACAAAAAGATGATGGATTCATAGATAGATAGGTACACAGATGACAGATGAAAGATAGATAGATAGGTACATAGATTAATAGATGATAGACATCATAGATAGATGATAGGAAGATAGATAGATACATAGATAAATACATACATACATACATACATACATACATAGACAGACAGACCATTAGATAGATAGATACAGATACATATCGATTGACACAAAGCTACTGTTCACAACCAGGAGTTGAAAGGTGAATAACATAGCTAAACTACAAACAAAAAGGAAGAATGAAATCCAGTTTAAAAAGTGCAGTAAGCAGCCTTAAGAAGAAAACAAATACTACCATTTGCAATGACCTGGATGGAGCTAGACGGTAGTATGTTCAGACAAATAGTCCAGGAGTAGAAAGACAAGTACCAAGTGTTTTCACTCATGTGTGGAGTATAACAACAAAGAAAAACTGAAGGAAAAAAACAGCAGCAGACTCACAGAACCCGAGAGTTGACTAAAAGTTACCAAAGGGAAAAGGACTGGGCAGGGTGGGTCTGAAGGGAGGGATAAGTGTGAGGAGAAAGAATGGGGGCATTAGTTTTAGCATGTATAAAGCTTGGGGTCGAGGGGGCATGAGGAGTGCTGTTCAACGCAGGGAAGGCTAGTAGAGATCATATAACATCTTACTACTCACTGATGGAGAGCGACTGTAACGGGGTCTGTTGGGAGGGACATGGTGAAGGGGTCTACAGCATCCAACTACGCAGATCGAGAGCGACTGAAGAGGTTTTTCAGGGGTACTTGGTGAAGGGGGGTGCATAGTAAACATAATGTTCTTCAAGTGATTTTAGCTTAATGATAAAAAAAATTCTTTAAGTGCAATAAGTGCACAGCTCTAAATCATCAGAATAAAAGGTCAGGCACTGAGTGCAGCAAACAAAAGACACAGGGTTAAAAGAAGGGATGAAATCTCAAGACACCTACGTGCTTACTTACAGGAGACTCACTTGAGATCCAAGGACACAGACAAACTACAAGCCGAAGGTGTGTGGACAAGTACACTGCACGAGTGAAACTGAAAAACAAACAATCAAACAAATGGATTCTGTTTGAGTCCCCTGAGACTGTCAGAAGAAAATAGCCCTATCTGGCAACCGTGAATTCTTTTTGTTTGGTTTCAGCCGTTCCCAGCCATTGATTTAGTGGTGCAGCAACATACTTCTCATTTTCTCTCACCTCAACAACTGAGTTGCTGTAATAATAAGCATCTGGGCCTTTGAAATCAGTGGATTTTATGATGTTCACGAATGTGAAGATCTAATAACTACCTAAAGAGGGATGTTTGGACACTCAAATAAACTCGTCACCCCACAATACACTCTTAGCTCCCAACTGCTCATGTCTAGAAATTGGTGTTCCTTTTTATTTGACCCTCCGTCCTATCGGAGGTGATCACGCTGAGGTCCTTCAAACATGGTGGTGAGCAAAGCAGCAAGTTTACTTTTCTCGTGACAACAGGCCCAGAGGAATGATACTTGTGGTCTTCAGGGAGCACTTAGTCAAAGAATGTGGCTAAATACAGATAGCAAGTTAGAAGGAGATGAAAGAGGACAGAGGATAGAGACACGGGATCAAGTCCCGGCACAACCATTTCCTGGTTTTTTAGGTACACGCGGCCGACTCGAACTGCAAGTGTCTCGGTAAACCCAGTGCTCTATCTACAGCCTAGATACTTTGCAGGACTTTTGGAAGCATAGTGTAGGAAAGTGATATAGGATAATTGGTTAACTGTTCTGTACACAAGGACAGATGGGCAGACAAAAAGATGATTGATTGAGTGATTGATAAATAGATAGACAGACAGATAGATAGATATAGGTACATATCGATTAACACAAAGCTACTGCTCATAACAAGGAGAGCAATGGTGAAAGCACATAGCAAAACTACAAACAAAAAAGAAGAATGAAATCCAGTTTAAAAAGTGCAGTAAGCAGCCATAAGAAGAAAACAAATCCTATCATTTGCAATAACGTGGATGGAGCTAGAGGGTATTATGCTCAGTCAAATAGGCCAGGCGGAGAAATACATGTACCAAATGATTTCACTCATGTGTGGAGTATGATAACAAAGAAAAACTGAAGGAAAAGACAGCAGCAGACTCACAGAACCCGAGAGTGGACTGACAGTTACCAAAGAGAAAGGGACTGGGTAGGGTTTGTGGGAAGGGAGTAATAAGTGCGGGGAAAAAGAATGGGGGCATTAGGAATAGCATGTATAATGTGTAGGGCGGGGTGTCATGGGTAGGGCTGTACAACACAGAGAAGACATGTAGTGATTCTACAGCATCTTAGTACATGCTGACGGAGAGCGGCTGTAAATGGGATTTGGTGTGACTTGGTGAAGAGGGTAGACAGAATAACATAATTTTCTGCATGTGATTGTATATTAATGAGAACAAAAAGAATTTCAAAGTGCAGAAAGAGCACAGCTCTCAAATATCAGAATAAAAGTACAGGCTTTGAGTGCTCCAATCAAAAGACACAGGGTTAGAAGAACTGATGAAAACTCAAGACCACCTACGTGCTCCGTTACTGGAGACTCACTTGAGATCCAAGGACACAGACAAACTACAAGCTGAAGGGGCGGGGACAGGTTCCCTACACAAGTGAACCTGAGAAACAAAGAAAGAAATGGATTCTCTTTTGGACCCCAGAGAGAGTCAGTAGAAAATAGCACTATCTAGCCACCGTGAATTCTTTTTGTTTGGTTTCAGCAGTGCTCAGGCATAGATTTCGTGGTGCAGCAACTTCCTTCTCATTTCCTCTCACCTCAACAAATGAATTGCTGTAATAATATGCGTCTGGGCTTTTAAAATCATTGCTTTTTATGATGTTCACGAATGTAAAGAAGTAATAACCACCTAAGGAGGGAAGTTTGGACCCTCAAATAAACACTTCACTCCACAACACACTCTTTGTTCCCAACTGCTCCTGTCCAGAAATAGGTGTTCCTTTATATTTGTCCCTCCACCTATCAGCAGTGATCACACCAATGTCCCTCAAACATGGTGGTGTGCAAAGAACCAAGTACACTTTTCTTTCGACAACCGGACCAGATGAAGGATACTTGTGGTCTTCAGGGATCACTTACTCACTGAATGTGGCTAAATAAAGTCACCAAGTGAGCAGGAAGTATAAGAGGACAGAGGACAGAGATACAGGTTCAAGTCCTTTCACCTCCATTTACTGGTTTTGTAAGCACACGCGGCTGACTCTACCTGAAAGTGTATCGGTGAACACAGTGCTCTCCTTATGGCTTAGCTACCTTGCAAGATTTCTGGAAGCATAATGTAGGAAAGAGACATAGGCTATGTTGTTAACTGTTCTGTACAGAAGGATAGATGGGCAGACAAAAAGATGATGGATTCATAGATAGATAGGTACACAGATGACAGATGAAAGATAGATAGATAGGTACATAGATTAATAGATGATAGACATCATAGATAGATGATAGGAAGATAGATAGATACATAGATAAATACATACATACATACATACATACATACATAGACAGACAGACCATTAGATAGATAGATACAGATACATATCGATTGACACAAAGCTACTGTTCATAACCAGGAGTTGAATGGTGAATAACATAGCTAAACTACAAACAAAAAGGAACAATGAAATCCAGTTTAAAAAGTGCAGTAAGCAGCCTTAAGAAGAAAACAAATACTACCATTTGCAATGACCTGGATGGAGCTAGACGGTAGTATGTTCAGACAAATAGTCCAGGAGTAGAAAGACAAGTACCAAGTGTTTTCACTCATGTGTGGAGTATAACAACAAAGAAAAACTGAAGGAAAAAAACAGCAGCAGACTCACAGAACCCGAGAGTTGACTAAAAGTTACCAAAGGGAAAAGGACTGGGCAGGGTGGGTCTGAAGGGAGGGATAAGTGTGAGGAGAAAGAATGGGGGCATTAGTTTTAGCATGTATAATGCTTGGGGTCGAGGGGGCATGAGGAGTGCTGTTCAACGCAGGGAAGGCTAGTAGAGATCATATAACATCTTACTACTCACTGATGGAGAGCGACTGTAACGGGGTCTGTTGGGAGGGACATGGTGAAGGGGTCTACAGCATCCAACTACGCAGATCGAGAGCGACTGAAGAGGTTTTTCAGGGGTACTTGGTGAAGGGGGGTGCATAGTAAACATAATGTTCTTCAAGTGATTTTAGCTTAATGATAAAAAAAATTCTTTAAGTGCAATAAGTGCACAGCTCTAAATCATCAGAATAAAAGGTCAGGCACTGAGTGCAGCAAACAAAAGACACAGGGTTAAAAGAAGGGATGAAATCTCAAGACACCTACGTGCTTACTTACAGGAGACTCACTTGAGATCCAAGGACACAGACAAACTACAAGCCGAAGGTGTGTGGACAAGTACACTGCACGAGTGAAACTGAAAAACAAACAATCAAACAAATGGATTCTGTTTGAGTCCCCTGAGACTGTCGGAAGAAAATAGCCCTATCTGGCAACCGTGAATTCTTTTTGTTTGGTTTCAGCCGTTCCCAGCCATTGATTTAGTGGTGCAGCAACATACTTCTCATTTTCTCTCACCTCAACAACTGAGTTGCTGTAATAATAAGCATCTGGGCCTTTGAAATCAGTGGATTTTATGATGTTCACGAATGTGAAGATCTAATAACTACCTAAAGAGGGATGTTTGGACACTCAAATAAACTCGTCACCCCACAATACACTCTTAGCTCCCAACTGCTCATGTCTAGAAATTGGTGTTCCTTTTTATTTGACCCTCCGTCCTATCGGAGGTGATCACGCTGAGGTCCTTCAAACATGGTGGTGAGCAAAGCAGCAAGTTTACTTTTCTCGTGACAACAGGCCCAGAGGAATGATACTTGTGGTCTTCAGGGAGCACTTAGTCAAAGAATGTGGCTAAATACAGATAGCAAGTTAGAAGGAGATGAAAGAGGACAGAGGATAGAGACACGGGATCAAGTCCCGGCACAACCATTTCCTGGTTTTTTAGGTACACGCGGCCGACTCGAACTGCAAGTGTCTCGGTAAACCCAGTGCTCTATCTACAGCCTAGATACTTTGCAGGACTTTTGGAAGCATAGTGTAGGAAAGTGACATAGGATAATTGGTTAACTGTTCTGTACACAAGGACAGATGGGCAGACAAAAAGATGATTGATTGAGTGATTGATAAATAGATAGACAGACAGATAGATAGATATAGGTACATATCGATTAACACAAAGCTACTGCTCATAACAAGGAGAGCAATGGTGAAAGCACATAGCAAAACTACAAACAAAAAAGAAGAATGAAATCCAGTTTAAAAAGTGCAGTAAGCAGCCATAAGAAGAAAACAAATCCTATCATTTGCAATAACGTGGATGGAGCTAGAGAGTATTATGCTCAGTCAAATAGGCCAGGCGGAGAAATACATGTACCAAATGATTTCACTCATGTGTGGAGTATGATAACAAAGAAAAACTGAAGGAAAAGACAGCAGCAGACTCACAGAACCCGAGAGTGGACTAACAGTTACCAAAGAGAAAGGGACTGGGTAGGGTTTGTGGGAAGGGAGTAATAAGTGCGGGGAAAAAGAATGGGGGCATTAGGATTAGCATGTATAATGTGTAGGGTGGGGTGTCACGGGTAGGGCTGTACAACACAGAGAAGACATGTAGTGATTCTACAGCATCTTAGTACATGCTGACGGAGAGCGGCTGTAAATGGGATTTGGGGTGACTTGGTGAAGAGGGTAGACAGAATAACATAATTTTCTGCATGTGATTGTATATTAATGAGAACAAAAAGAATTTCAAAGTGCAGAAAGAGCACAGCTCTCAAATATCAGAATAAAAGTACAGGCTTTGAGTGCTCCAATCAAAAGACACAGGGTTAGAAGAACTGATGAAAACTCAAGACCACCTACGTGCTCCGTTACTGGAGACTCACTTGAGATCCAAGGACACAGACAAACTACAAGCTGAAGGGGCGGGGACAGGTTCCCTACACAAGTGAACCTGAGAAACAAAGAAAGAAATGGATTCTCTTTTGGACCCCAGAGAGAGTCAGTAGAAAATAGCACTATCTAGCCACCGTGAATTCTTTTTGTTTGGTTTCAGCAGTGCTCAGGCATAGATTTCGTGGTGCAGCAACTTCCTTCTCATTTCCTCTCACCTCAACAAATGAATTGCTGTAATAATATGCGTCTGGGCTTTTAAAATCATTGCTTTTTATGATGTTCACGAATGTAAAGAAGTAATAACCACCTAAGGAGGGAAGTTTGGACCCTCAAATAAACACTTCACTCCACAACACACTCTTTGTTCCCAACTGCTCCTGTCCAGAAATAGGTGTTCCTTTACATTTGTCCCTCCACCTATCAGCAGTGATCACACCGATGTCCCTCAAACATGGTGGTGTGCAAAGAACCAATTACACTTTTCTTTCGACAACCGGACCAGACGAAGGATACTTGTGGTCTTCAGGGATCACTTACTCACTGAATGTGGCTAAATAAAGGCACCAAGTGAGCAGGAAGTATAAGAGGACAGAGGACAGAGATACAGGTTCAAGTCCTTTCACCTCCATTTACTGGTTTTGTAAGCACACGCGGCTGACTCTACCTGAAAGTGTATCGGTGAACACAGTGCTCTCCTTATGGCTTAGCTACCTTGCAAGATTTCTGGAAGCATAATGTAGGAAAGAGACATAGGCTATGTTGTTAACTGTTCTGTACAGAAGGATAGATGGGCAGACAAAAAGATGATGGATTCATAGATAGATAGGTACACAGATGACAGATGAAAGATAGATAGATAGGTACATAGATTAATAGATGATAGACATCATAGATAGATGATAGGAAGATAGATAGATACATAGATAAATACATACATACATACATACATACATACATAGACAGACCATTAGATAGATAGATACAGATACATATCGATTGACACAAAGCTACTGTTCATAACCAGGAGTTGAATGGTGAATAACATAGCTAAACTACAAACAAAAAGGAAGAATGAAATCCAGTTTAAAAAGTGCAGTAAGCAGCCTTAAGAAGAAAACAAATACTACCATTTGCAATGACCTGGATGGAGCTAGACGGTAGTATGTTCAGACAAATAGTCCAGGAGTAGAAAGACAAGTACCAAGTGTTTTCACTCATGTGTGGAGTATAACAACAAAGAAAAACTGAAGGAAAAAAACAGCAGCAGACTCACAGAACCCGAGAGTTGACTAAAAGTTACCAAAGGGAAAAGGACTGGGCAGGGTGGGTCTGAAGGGAGGGATAAGTGTGAGGAGAAAGAATGGGGGCATTAGTTTTAGCATGTATAATGCTTGGGGTCGAGGGGGCATGAGGAGTGCTGTTCAACACAGGGAAGGCTAGTAGAGATCATATAACATCTTACTACTCACTGATGGAGAGCGACTGTAACGGGGTCTGTTGGGAGGGACATGGTGAAGGGGTCTATAGCATCCAACTACGCAGATCGAGAGCGACTGAAGAGGTTTTTCAGGGATACTTGGTGAAGGGGGGTGCATAGTAAACATAATGTTCTTCAAGTGATTTTAGCTTAATGATAAAAAAAATTCTTTAAGTGCTATAAGTGCACAGCTCTAAATCATCAGAATAAAAGGTCAGGCACTGAGTGCAGCAAACAAAAGACACAGGGTTAAAAGAAGGGATGAAATCTCAAGACACCTACGTGCTTACTTACAGGAGACTCACTTGAGATCCAAGGACACAGACAAACTACAAGCCGAAGGTGTGTGGACAAGTACACTGCACGAGTGAAACTGAAAAACAAACAATCAAACAAATGGATTCTGTTTGAGTCCCCTGAGACTGTCAGAAGAAAATAGCCCTATCTGGCAACCGTGAATTCTTTTTGTTTGGTTTCAGCCGTTCCCAGCCATTGATTTAGTGGTGCAGCAACATACTTCTCATTTTCTCTCACCTCAACAACTGAGTTGCTGTAATAATAAGCATCTGGGCCTTTGAAATCAGTATATTTTATGATGTTCACGAATGTGAAGATCTAATAACTACCTAAAGAGGGATGTTTGGACACTCAAATAAACTCGTCACCCCACAATACACTCTTAGCTCCCAACTGCTCATGTCTAGAAATTGGTGTTCCTTTTTATTTGACCCTCTGTCCTATCGGAGGTGATCACGCTGAGGTCCTTCAAACATGGTGGTGAGCAAAGCAGCAAGTTTACTTTTCTCGTGACAACAGGCCCAGAGGAATGATACTTGTGGTCTTCAGGGAGCACTTAGTCAAAGAATGTGGCTAAATACAGATAGCAAGTTAGAAGGAGATGAAAGAGGACAGAGGATAGAGACACGGGATCAAGTCCCGGCACAACCATTTCCTGGTTTTTTAGGTACACGCGGCCGACTCGAACTGCAAGTGTCTCGGTAAACCCAGTGCTCTATCTACAGCCTAGATACTTTGCAGGACTTTTGGAAGCATAGTGTAGGAAAGTGATATAGGATAATTGGTTAACTGTTCTGTACACAAGGACAGATGGGCAGACAAAAAGATGATTGATTGAGTGATTGATAAATAGATAGACAGACAGATAGATAGATATAGGTACATATCGATTAACACAAAGCTACTGCTCATAACAAGGAGAGCAATGGTGAAAGCACATAGCAAAACTACAAACAAAAAAGAAGAATGAACTCCAGTTTAAAAAGTGCAGTAAGCAGCCATAAGAAGAAAACAAATCCTATCATTTGCAATAACGTGGATGGAGCTAGAGGGTATTATGCTCAGTCAAATAGGCCAGGCGGAGAAATACATGTACCAAATGATTTCACTCATGTGTGGAGTATGATAACAAAGAAAAACTGAAGGAAAAGACAGCAGCAGACTCACAGAACCCGAGAGTGGACTAACAGTTACCAAAGAGAAAGGGACTGGGTAGGGTTTGTGGGAAGGGAGTAATAAGTGCAGGGAAAAAGAATGGGGGCATTAGGATTAGCATGTATAATGTGTAGGGTGGGGTGTCATGGGTAGGGCTGTACAACACAGAGAAGACATGTAGTGATTCTACAGCATCTTAGTACATGCTGACGGAGAGCGGCTGTAAATGGGATTTGGGGTGACTTGGTGAAGAGGGTAGACAGAATAACATAATTTTCTGCATGTGATTGTATATTAATGAGAACAAAAAGAATTTCAAAGTGCAGAAAGAGCACAGCTCTCAAATATCAGAATAAAAGTACAGGCTTTGAGTGCTCCAATCAAAAGACACAGGGTTAGAAGAACTGATGAAAACTCAAGACCACCTACGTGCTCCGTTACTGGAGACTCACTTGAGATCCAAGGACACAGACAAACTACAAGCTGAAGGGGCGGGGACAGGTTCCCTACACAAGTGAACCTGAGAAACAAAGAAAGAAATGGATTCTCTTTTGGACCCCAGAGAGAGTCAGTAGAAAATAGCACTATCTAGCCACCGTGAATTCTTTTTGTTTGGTTTCAGCAGTGCTCAGGCATAGATTTCGTGGTGCAGCAACTTCCTTCTCATTTCCTCTCACCTCAACAAATGAATTGCTGTAATAATATGCGTCTGAGCTTTTAAAATCATTGCTTTTTATGATGTTCACGAATGTAAAGAAGTAATAACCACCTAAGGAGGGAAGTTTGGACCCTCAAATAAACACTTCACTCCACAACACACTCTTTGTTCCCAACTGCTCCTGTCCAGAAATAGGTGTTCCTTTATATTTGTCCCTCCACCTATCAGCAGTGATCACGCCAATGTCCCTCAAACATGGTGGTGTGCAAAGAACCAAGTACACTTTTCTTTCGACAACCGGACCAGACGAAGGATACTTGTGGTCTTCAGGGATCACTTACTCACTGAATGTGCCTAAATAAAGTCACCAAGTGAGCAGGAAGTATAAGAGGACAGAGGACAGAGATACAAGTTCATGTCCTTTCACCTCCATTTACTGGTTTTGTAAGCACACGCGGCTGACTCTACCTGAAAGTGTATCGGTGAACACAGTGCTCTCCTTATGGCTTAGCTACCTTGCAAAATTTCTGGAAGCATAATGTAGGAAAGAGACATAGGCTATGTTGTTAACTGTTCTGTACAGAAGGATAGATGGGCAGACAAAAAGATGATGGATTCATAGATAGATAGGTACACAGATGACAGATGAAAGATAGATAGATAGGTACATAGATTAATAGATGATAGACATCATAGATAGATGATAGGAAGATAGATAGATACATAGATAAATACATACATACATACATACATACATACATAGACAGACAGACCATTAGATAGATAGATACAGATACATATCGATTGACACAAAGCTACTGTTCATAACCAGGAGTTGAATGGTGAATAACATAGCTAAACTACAAACAAGAAGGAAGAATGAAATCCAGTTTAAAAAGTGCAGTAAGCAGCCTTAAGAAGAAAACAAATACTACCATTTGCAATGACCTGGATGGAGCTAGACGGTAGTATGTTCAGACAAATAGTCCAGGAGTAGAAAGACAAGTACCAAGTGTTTTCACTCATGTGTGGAGTATAACAACAAAGAAAAACTGAAGGAAAAAAACAGCAGCAGACTCACAGAACCCGAGAGTTGACTAAAAGTTACCAAAGGGAAAAGGACTGGGCAGGGTGGGTCTGAAGGGAGGGATAAGTGTGAGGAGAAAGAATGGGGGCATTAGTTTTAGCATGTATAATGCTTGGGGTCGAGGGGGCATGAGGAGTGCTGTTCAACACAGGGAAGGCTAGTAGAGATCATATAACATCTTACTACTCACTGATGGAGAGCGACTGTAACGGGGTCTGTTGGGAGGGACATGGTGAAGGGGTCTACAGCATCCAACTACGCAGATCGAGAGCGACTGAAGAGGTTTTTCAGGGGTACTTGGTGAAGGGGGGTGCATAGTAAACATAATGTTCTTCAAGTGATTTTAGCTTAATGATAAAAAAAATTCTTTAAGTGCAATAAGTGCACAGCTCTAAATCATCAGAATAAAAGGTCAGGCACTGAGTGCAGCAAACAAAAGACACAGGGTTAAAAGAAGGGATGAAATCTCAAGACACCTACGTGCTTACTTACAGGAGACTCACTTGAGATCCAAGGACACAGACAAACTACAAGCCGAAGGTGTGTGGACAAGTACACTGCACGAGTGAAACTGAAAAACAAACAATCAAACAAATGGATTCTGTTTGAGTCCCCTGAGACTGTCAGAAGAAAATAGCCCTATCTGGCAACCGTGAATTCTTTTTGTTTGGTTTCAGCCGTTCCCAGCCATTGATTTAATGGTGCAGCAACATACTTCTCATTTTCTCTCACCTCAACAACTGAGTTGCTGTAATAATAAGCATCTGGGCCTTTGAAATCAGTGGATTTTATGATGTTCACGAATGTGAAGATCTAATAACTACCTAAAGAGGGATGTTTGGACACTCAAATAAACTCGTCACCCCACAATACACTCTTAGCTCCCAACTGCTCATGTCTAGAAATTGGTGTTCCTTTTTATTTGACCCTCCGTCCTATCGGAGGTGATCACGCTGAGGTCCTTCAAACATGGTGGTGAGCAAAGCAGCAAGTTTACTTTTCTCGTGACAACAGGCCCAGAGGAATGATACTTGTGGTCTTCAGGGAGCACTTAGTCAAAGAATGTGGCTAAATACAGATAGCAAGTTAGAAGGAGATGAAAGAGGACAGAGGATAGAGACACGGGATCAAGTCTCGGCACAACCATTTCCTGGTTTTTTAGGTACACGCGGCCGACTCGAACTGCAAGTGTCTCGGTAAACCCAGTGCTCTATCTACAGCCTAGATACTTTGCAGGACTTTTGGAAGCATAGTGTAGGAAAGTGATATAGGATAATTGGTTAACTGTTCTGTACACAAGGACAGATGGGCAGACAAAAAGATGATTGATTGAGTGATTGATAAATAGATAGACAGACAGATAGATAGATATAGGTACATATCGATTAACACAAAGCTACTGCTCATAACAAGGAGAGCAATGGTGAAAGCACATAGCAAAACTAAAAACAAAAAAGAAGAATGAAATCCAGTTTAAAAAGTGCAGTAAGCAGCCATAAGAAGAAAACAAATCCTATCATTTGCAATAACGTGGATGGAGCTAGAGGGTATTATGCTCAGTCAAATAGGCCAGGCGGAGAAATACATGTACCAAATGATTTCACTCATGTGTGGAGTATGATAACAAAGAAAAACTGAAGGAAAAGACAGCAGCAGACTCACAGAACCCGAGAGTGGACTAACAGTTACCAAAGAGAAAGGGACTGGGTAGGGTTTGTGGGAAGGGAGTAATAAGTGCGGGGAAAAAGAATGGGGGCATTAGGATTAGCATGTATAATGTGTAGGGTGGGGTGTCATGGGTAGGGCTGTACAACACAGAGAAGACATGTAGTGATTCTACAGCATCTTAGTACATGCTGACGGAGAGCGGCTGTAAATGGGATTTGGGGTGACTTGGTGAAGAGGGTAGACAGAATAACATAATTTTCTGCATGTGATTGTATATTAATGAGAACAAAAAGAATTTCAAAGTGCAGAAAGAGCACAGCTCTCAAATATCAGAATAAAAGTACAGGCTTTGAGTGCTCCAATCAAAAGACACAGGGTTAGAAGAACTGATGAAAACTCAAGACCACCTACGTGCTCCGTTACTGGAGACTCACTTGAGATCCAAGGACACAGACAAACTACAAGCTGAAGGGGCGGGGACAGGTTCCCTACACAAGTGAACCTGAGAAACAAAGAAAGAAATGGATTCTCTTTTGGACCCCAGAGAGAGTCAGTAGAAAATAGCACTATCTAGCCACCGTGAATTCTTTTTGTTTGGTTTCAGCAGTGCTCAGGCATAGATTTCGTGGTGCAGCAACTTCCTTCTCATTTCCTCTCACCTCAACAAATGAATTGCTGTAATAATATGCGTCTGAGCTTTTAAAATCATTGCTTTTTATGATGTTCACGAATGTAAAGAAGTAATAACCACCTAAGGAGGGAAGTTTGGACCCTCAAATAAACACTTCACTCCACAACACACTCTTTGTTCCCAACTGCTCCTGTCCAGAAATAGGTGTTCCTTTATATTTGTCCCTCCACCTATCAGCAGTGATCACGCCAATGTCCCTCAAACATGGTGGTGTGCAAAGAACCAAGTACACTTTTCTTTCGACAACCGGACCAGACGAAGGATACTTGTGGTCTTCAGGGATCACTTACTCACTGAATGTGGCTAAATAAAGTCACCAAGTGAGCAGGAAGTATAAGAGGACAGAGGACAGAGATACAAGTTCAAGTCCTTTCACCTCCATTTACTGGTTTTGTAAGCACACGCGGCTGACTCTACCTGAAAGTGTATCGGTGAACACAGTGCTCTCCTTATGGCTTAGCTACCTTGCAAGATTTCTGGAAGCATAATGTAGGAAAGAGACATAGGCTATGTTGTTAACTGTTCTGTACAGAAGGATAGATGGGCAGACAAAAAGATGATGGATTCATAGATAGATAGGTACACAGATGACAGATGAAAGATAGATAGATAGGTACATAGATTAATAGATGATAGACATCATAGATAGATGATAGGAAGATAGATAGATACATAGATAAATACATACATACATACATACATACATACATAGACAGACAGACCATTAGATAGATAGATACAGATACATATCGATTGACACAAAGCTACTGTTCACAACCAGGAGTTGAATGGTGAATAACATAGCTAAACTACAAACAAAAAGGAAGAATGAAATCCAGTTTAAAAAGTGCAGTAAGCAGCCTTAAGAAGAAAACAAATACTACCATTTGCAATGACCTGGATGGAGCTAGACGGTAGTATGTTCAGACAAATAGTCCAGGAGTAGAAAGACAAGTACCAAGTGTTTTCACTCATGTGTGGAGTATAACAACAAAGAAAAACTGAAGGAAAAAAACAGCAGCAGACTCACAGAAGCCGAGAGTTCACTAGAAGTTACCAAAGGGAAAAGGACTGGGCAGGGTGGGTCTGAAGGGAGGGATAAGTGTGAGGAGAAAGAATGGGGGCATTAGTTTTAGCATGTATAATGCTTGGGGTCGACGGGGCATGAGGAGTGCTGTTCAACACAGGGAAGGCTAGTAGAGATCATATAACATCTTACTACTCACTGATGGAGAGCGACTGTAACGGGGTCTGTTGGGAGGGACATGGTGAAGGGGTCTACAGCATCCAACTACGCAGATCGAGAGCGACTGAAGAGGTTTTTCAGGGGTACATGGTGAAGGGGGTTGCATAGTAAACATAATGTTCTTCAAGTGATTTTAGCTTAATGATTAAAAAAATTCTTTAAGTGCAATAAGTGCACAGCTCTAAATCATCAGAATAAAAGGTCAGGCACTGAGTGCAGCAAACAAAAGACACAGGGTTAAAAGAAGGGATGAAATCTCAAGACACCTACGTGCTTACTTACAGGAGACTCACTTGAGATCCAAGGACACAGACAAACTACAAGCCGAAGGTGTGTGGACAAGTACACTGCACGAGTGAAACTGAAAAACAAACAATCAAACAAATGGATTCTGTTTGAGTCCCCTGAGACTGTCAGAAGAAAATAGCCCTATCTGGCAACCGTGAATTCTTTTTGTTTGGTTTCAGCCGTTCCCAGCAATTGATTTAGTATTGCAGCAACATACTTCTCATTTTCTCTCACCTCAACAACTGAGTTGCTGTAATAATAAGCATCTGGGCCTTTGAAATCAGTGGATTTTATGATGTTCACGAATGTGAAGATCTAATAACTACCTAAAGAGGGATGTTTGGACACTCAAATAAACTCGTCACCCCACAATACACTCTTAGCTCCCAACTGCTCATGTCTAGAAATTGGTGTTCCTTTTTATTTGACCCTCCGTCCTATCGGAGGTGATCACGCTGAGGTCCTTCAAACATGGTGGTGAGCAAAGCAGCAAGTTTACTTTTCTCGTGACAACAGGCCCAGAGGAATGATACTTGTGGTCTTCAGGGAGCACTTAGTCAAAGAATGTGGCTAAATACAGATAGCAAGTTAGAAGGAGATGAAAGAGGACAGAGGATAGAGACACGGGATCAAGTCTCGGCACAACCATTTCCTGGTTTTTTAGGTACACGCGGCCGACTCGAACTGCAAGTGTCTCGGTAAACCCAGTGCTCTATCTACAGCCTAGATACTTTGCAGGACTTTTGGAAGCATAGTGTAGGAAAGTGATATAGGATAATTGGTTAACTGTTCTGTACACAAGGACAGATGGGCAGACAAAAAGATGATTGATTGAGTGATTGATAAATAGATAGACAGACAGATAGATAGATATAGGTACATATCGATTAACACAAAGCTACTGCTCATAACAAGGAGAGCAATGGTGAAAGCACATAGCAAAACTACAAACAAAAAAGAAGAATGAAATCCAGTTTAAAAAGTGCAGTAAGCAGCCATAAGAAGAAAACAAATCCTATCATTTGCAATAACGTGGATGGAGCTAGAGGGTATTATGCTCAGTCAAATAGGCCAGGCGGAGAAATACATGTACCAAATGATTTCACTCATGTGTGGAGTATGATAACAAAGAAAAACTGAAGGAAAAGACAGCAGCAGACTCACAGAACCCGAGAGTGGACTAACAGTTACCAAAGAGAAAGGGACTGGGTAGGGTTTGTGGGAAGGGAGTAATAAGTGCGGGGAAAAAGAATGGGGGCATTAGGATTAGCATGTATAATGTGTAGGGTGGGGTGTCATGGGTAGGGCTGTACAACACAGAGAAGACATGTAGTGATTCTACAGCATCTTAGTACATGCTGACGGAGAGCGGCTGTAAATGGGATTTGGGGTGACTTGGTGAAGAGGGTAGACAGAATAACATAATTTTCTGCATGTGATTGTATATTAATGAGAACAAAAAGAATTTCAAAGTGCAGAAAGAGCACAGCTCTCAAATATCAGAATAAAAGTACAGGCTTTGAGTGCTCCAATCAAAGGACACAGGGTTAGAAGAACTGATGAAAACTCAAGACCACCTACGTGCTCCGTTACTGGAGACTCACTTGAGATCCAAGGACACAGACAAACTACAAGCTGAAGGGGCGGGGACAGGTTCCCTACACAAGTGAACCTGAGAAACAAAGAAAGAAATGGATTCTCTTTTGGACCCCAGAGAGAGTCAGTAGAAAATAGCACTATCTAGCCACCGTGAATTCTTTTTGTTTGGTTTCAGCAGTGCTCAGGCATAGATTTCGTGGTGCAGCAACTTCCTTCTCATTTCCTCTCACCTCAACAAATGAATTGCTGTAATAATATGCGTCTGGGCTTTTAAAATCATTGCTTTTTATGATGTTCACGAATGTAAAGAAGTAATAACCACCTAAGGAGGGAAGTTTGGACCCTCAAATAAACACTTCACTCCACAACACACTCTTTGTTCCCAACTGCTCCTGTCCAGAAATAGGTGTTCCTTTATATTTGTCCCTCCACCTATCAGCAGTGATCACGCCAATGTCCCTCAAACATGGTGGTGTGCAAAGAACCAAGTACACTTTTCTTTCGACAACCGGACCAGACGAAGGATACTTGTGGTCTTCAGGGATCACTTACTCACTGAATGTGGCTAAATAAAGTCACCAAGTGAGCAGGAAGTATAAGAGGACAGAGGACAGAGATACAAGTTCAAGTCCTTTCACCTCCATTTACTGGTTTTGTAAGCACACGCGGATGACTCTACCTGAAAGTGTATCGGTGAACACAGTGCTCTCCTTATGGCTTAGCTACCTTGCAAGATTTCTGGAAGCATAATGTAGGAAAGAGACATAGGCTATGTTGTTAACTGTTCTGTACAGAAGGATAGATGGGCAGACAAAAAGATGATGGATTCATAGATAGATAGGTACACAGATGACAGATGAAAGATAGATAGATAGGTACATAGATTAATAGATGATAGACATCATAGATAGATGATAGGAAGATAGATAGATACATAGATAAATACATACATACATACATACATACATACATAGACAGACAGACCATTAGATAGATAGATACAGATACATATCGATTGACACAAAGCTACTGTTCATAACCAGGAGTTGAATGGTGAATAACATAGCTAAACTACAAACAAAAAGGAAGAATGAAATCCAGTTTAAAAAGTGCAGTAAGCAGCCTTAAGAAGAAAACAAATACTACCATTTGCAATGACCTGGATGGAGCTAGACGGTAGTATGTTCAGACAAATAGTCCAGGAGTAGAAAGACAAGTACCAAGTGTTTTCACTCATGTGTGGAGTATAACAACAAAGAAAAACTGAAGGAAAAAAACAGCAGCAGACTCACAGAACCCGAGAGTTCACTAAAAGTTACCAAAGGGAAAAGGACTGGGCAGGGTGGGTCTGAAGGGAGGGATAAGTGTGAGGAGAAAGAATGGGGGCATTAGTTTTAGCATGTATAATGCTTGGGGTCGACGGGGCATGAGGAGTGCTGTTCAACACAGGGAAGGCTAGTAGAGATCATATAACATCTTACTACTCACTGATGGAGAGCGACTGTAACGGGGTCTGTTGGGAGGGACATGGTGAAGGGGTCTACAGCATCCAACTACGCAGATCGAGAGCGACTGAAGAGGTTTTTCAGGGGTACTTGGTGAAGGGGGGTGCATAGTAAACATAATGTTCTTCAAGTGATTTTAGCTTAATGATTAAAAAAATTCTTTAAGTGCAATAAGTGCACAGCTCTAAATCATCAGAATAAAAGGTCAGGCACTGAGTGCAGCAAACAAAAGACACAGGGTTAAAAGAAGGGATGAAATCTCAAGACACCTACGTGCTTACTTACAGGAGACTCACTTGAGATCCAAGGACACAGACAAACTACAAGCCGAAGGTGTGTGGACAAGTACACTGCACGAGTGAAACTGAAAAACAAACAATCAAACAAATGGATTCTGTTTGAGTCCCCTGAGACTGTCAGAAGAAAATAGCCCTATCTGGCCACCGTGAATTCTTTTTGTTTGGTTTCAGCCGTTCCCAGCCATTGATTTAGTGGTGCAGCAACATACTTCTCATTTTCTCTCACCTCAACAACTGAGTTGCTGTAATAATAAGCATCTGGGCCTTTGAAATCAGTGGATTTTATGATGTTCACGAATGTGAAGATCTAATAACTACCTAAAGAGGGATGTTTGGACACTCAAATAAACTCGTCACCCCACAATACACTCTTAGCTCCCAACTGCTCATGTCTAGAAATTGGTGTTCCTTTTTATTTGACCCTCCGTCCTATCGGAGGTGATCACGCTGAGGTCCTTCAAACATGGTGGTGAGCAAAGCAGCAAGTTTACTTTTCTCGTGACAACAGGCCCAGAGGAATGATACTTGTGGTCTTCAGGGAGCACTTAGTCAAAGAATGTGGCTAAATACAGATAGCAAGTTAGAAGGAGATGAAAGAGGACAGAGGATAGAGACACGGGATCAAGTCCCGGCACAACCATTTCCTGGTTTTTTAGGTACACGCGGCCGACTCGAACTGCAAGTGTCTCGGTAAACCCAGTGCTCTATCTACAGCCTAGATACTTTGCAGGACTTTTGGAAGCATAGTGTAGGAAAGTGATATAGGATAATTGGTTAACTGTTCTGTACACAAGGACAGATGGGCAGACAAAAAGATGATTGATTGAGTGATTGATAAATAGATAGACAGACAGATAGATAGATATAGGTACATATCGATTAACACAAAGCTACTGCTCATAACAAGGAGAGCAATGGTGAAAGCACATAGCAAAACTACAAACAAAAAAGAAGAATGAAATCCAGTTTAAAAAGTGCAGTAAGCAGCCATAAGAAGAAAACAAATCCTATCATTTGCAATAACGTGGATGGAGCTAGAGGGTATTATGCTCAGTCAAATAGGCCAGGCGGAGAAATACATGTACCAAATGATTTCACTCATGTGTGGAGTATGATAACAAAGAAAAACTGAAGGAAAAGACAGCAGCAGACTCACAGAACCCGAGAGTGGACTGACAGTTACCAAAGAGAAAGGGACTGGGTAGGGTTTGTGGGAAGGGAGTAATAAGTGCGGGGAAAAAGAATGGGGGCATTAGGATTAGCATGTATAATATGTAGGGTGGGGTGTCATGGGTAGGGCTGTACAACACAGAGAAGACATGTAGTGATTCTACAGCATCTTAGTACATGCTGACGGAGAGCGGCTGTAAATGGGATTTGGGGTGACTTGGTGAAGAGGGTAGACAGAATAACATAATTTTCTGCATGTGATTGTATATTAATGAGAACAAAAAGAATTTCAAAGTGCAGAAAGAGCACAGCTCTCAAATATCAGAATAAAAGTACAGGCTTTGAGTGCTCCAATCAAAAGACACAGGGTTAGAAGAACTGATGAAAACTCAAGACCACCTACGTGCTCCGTTACTGGAGACTCTCTTGAGATCCAAGGACACAGACAAACTACAAGCTGAAGGGGCAGGGACAGGTTCCCTACACAAGTGAACCTGAGAAACAAAGAAAGAAATGGATTCTCTTTTGGACCCCAGAGAGAGTCAGTAGAAAATAGCACTATCTAGCCACCGTGAATTCTTTTTGTTTGGTTTCAGCAGTGCTCAGGCATAGATTTCGTGGTGCAGCAACTTCCTTCTCATTTCCTCTCACCTCAACAAATGAATTGCTGTAATAATATGCGTCTGGGCTTTTAAAATCATTGCTTTTTATGATGTTCACGAATGTAAAGAAGTAATAACCACCTAAGGAGGGAAGTTTGGACCCTCAAATAAACACTTCACTCCACAACACACTCTTTGTTCCCAACTGCTCCTGTCCAGAAATAGGTGTTCCTTTATATTTGTCCCTCCACCTATCAGCAGTGATCACGCCAATGTCCCTCAAACATGGTGGTGTGCAAAGAACCAAGTACACTTTTCTTTCGACAACCGGACCAGACGAAGGATACTTGTGGTCTTCAGGGATCACTTACTCACTGAATGTGGCTAAATAAAGTCACCAAGTGAGCAGGAATTATAAGAGGACAGAGGACAGAGATACAGGTTCAAGTCCTTTCACCTCCATTTACTGGTTTTGTAAGCACACGCGGCTGACTCTACCTGAAAGTGTATCGGTGAACACAGTGCTCTCCTTATGGCTTAGCTACCTTGCAAGATTTCTGGAAGCATAATGTAGGAAAGAGACATAGGCTATGTTGTTAACTGTTCTGTACAGAAGGATAGATGGGCAGACAAAAAGATGATGGATTCATAGATAGATAGGTACACAGATGACAGATGAAAGATAGATAGATAGGTACATAGATTAATAGATGATAGACATCATAGATAGATGATAGGAAGATAGATAGATACATAGATAAATACATACATACATACATACATACATATATAGACAGACAGACCATTAGATAGATAGATACAGATACATATCGATTGACACAAAGCTACTGTTCACAACCAGGAGTTGAATGGTGAATAACATAGCTAAACTACAAACAAAAAGGAAGAATGAAATCCAGTTTAAAAAGTGCAGTAAGCAGCCTTAAGAAGAAAACAAATACTACCATTTGCAATGACCTGGATGGAGCTAGACGGTAGTATGTTCAGACAAATAGTCCAGGAGTAGAAAGACAAGTACCAAGTGTTTTCACTCATGTGTGGAGTATAACAACAAAGAAAAACTGAAGGAAAAAAACAGCAGCAGACTCACAGAACCCGAGAGTTGACTAAAAGTTACCAAAGGGAAAAGGACTGGGCAGGGTGGGTCTGAAGGGAGGGATAAGTGTGAGGAGAAAGAATGGGGGCATTAGTTTTAGCATGTATAATGCTTGGGGTCGAGGGGGCATGAGGAGTGCTGTTCAACGCAGGGAAGGCTAGTAGAGATCATATAACATCTTACTACTCACTGATGGAGAGCGACTGTAACGGGGTCTGTTGGGAGGGACATGGTGAAGGGGTCTACAGCATCCAACTACGCAGATCGAGAGCGACTGAAGAGGTTTTTCAGGGGTACTTGGTGAAGGGGGGTGCATAGTAAACATAATGTTCTTCAAGTGATTTTAGCTTAATGATAAAAAAAATTCTTTAAGTGCAATAAGTGCACAGCTCTAAATCATCAGAATAAAAGGTCAGGCACTGAGTGCAGCAAACAAAAGACACAGGGTTAAAAGAAGGGATGAAATCTCAAGACACCTACGTGCTTACTTACAGGAGACTCACTTGAGATCCAAGGACACAGACAAACTACAAGCCGAAGGTGTGTGGACAAGTACACTGCACGAGTGAAACTGAAAAACAAACAATCAAACAAATGGATTCTGTTTGAGTCCCCTGAGACTGTCAGAAGAAAATAGCCCTATCTGGCAACCGTGAATTCTTTTAGTTTGGTTTCAGCCGTTCCCAGCCATTGATTTAGTGGTGCAGCAACATACTTCTCATTTTCTCTCACCTCAACAACTGAGTTGCTGTAATAATAAGCATCTGGGCCTTTGAAATCAGTGGATTTTATGATGTTCACGAATGTGAAGATCTAATAACTACCTAAAGAGGGATGTTTGGACACTCAAATAAACTCGTCACCCCACAATACACTCTTAGCTCCCAACTGCTCATGTCTAGAAATTGGTGTTCCTTTTTATTTGACCCTCCGTCCTATCGGAGGTGATCACGCTGAGGTCCTTCAAACATGGTGGTGAGCAAAGCAGCAAGTTTACTTTTCTCGTGACAACAGGCCCAGAGGAATGATACTTGTGGTCTTCAGGGAGCACTTAGTCAAAGAATGTGGCTAAATACTGATAGCAAGTTAGAAGGAGATGAAAGAGGACAGAGGATAGAGACACGGGATCAAGTCCCGGCACAACCATTTCCTGGTTTTTTAGGTACACGCGGCCGACTCGAACTGCAAGTGTCTCGGTAAACCCAGTGCTCTATCTACAGCCTAGATACTTTGCAGGACTTTTGGAAGCATAGTGTAGGAAAGTGATATAGGATAATTGGTTAACTGTTCTGTACACAAGGACAGATGGGCAGACAAAAAGATGATTGATTGAGTGATTGATAAATAGATAGACAGACAGATAGATAGATATAGGTACATATCGATTAACACAAAGCTACTGCTCATAACAAGGAGAGCAATGGTGAAAGCACATAGCAAAACTACAAACAAAAAAGAAGAATGAACTCCAGTTTAAAAAGTGCAGTAAGCAGCCATAAGAAGAAAACAAATCCTATCATTTGCAATAACGTGGATGGAGCTAGAGGGTATTATGCTCAGTCAAATAGGCCAGGCGGAGAAATACATGTACCAAATGATTTCACTCATGTGTGGAGTATGATAACAAAGAAAAACTGAAGGAAAAGACAGCAGCAGACTCACAGAACCCGAGAGTGGACTAACAGTTACCAAAGAGAAAGGGACTGGGTAGGGTTTGTGGGAAGGGAGTAATAAGTGCGGGGAAAAAGAATGGGGGCATTAGGATTAGCATGTATAATGTGTAGGGTGGGGTGTCATGGGTAGGGCTGTACAATACAGAGAAGACATGTAGTGATTCTACAGCATCTTAGTACTTGCTGACGGAGAGCGGCTGTAAATGGGATATGGGGTGACTTGGTGAAGAGGGTAGACAGAATAACATAATTTTCTGCATGTGATTGTATATTAATGAGAACAAAAAGAATTTCAAAGTGCAGAAAGAGCACAGCTCTCAAATATCAGAATAAAAGTACAGGCTTTGAGTGCTCCAATCAAAAGACACAGGGTTAGAAGAACTGATGAAAACTCAAGACCACCTACGTGCTCCGTTACTGGAGACTCACTTGAGATCCAAGGACACAGACAAACTACAAGCTGAAGGGGCGGGGACAGGTTCCCTACACAAGTGAACCTGAGAAACAAAGAAAGAAATGGATTCTCTTTTGGACCCCAGAGAGAGTCAGTAGAAAATAGCACTATCTAGCCACCGTGAATTCTTTTTGTTTGGTTTCAGCAGTGCTCAGGCATAGATTTCGTGGTGCAGCAACTTCCTTCTCATTTCCTCTCACCTCAACAAATGAATTGCTGTAATAATATGCGTCTGGGCTTTTAAAATCATTGCTTTTTATGATGTTCACGAATGTAAAGAAGTAATAACCACCTAAGGAGGGAAGTTTGGACCCTCAAATAAACACTTCACTCCACAACACACTCTTTGTTCCCAACTGCTCCTGTCCAGAAATAGGTGTTCCTTTATATTTGTCCCTCCACCTATCAGCAGTGATCACGCCAATGTCCCTCAAACATGGTGGTGTGCAAAGAACCAAGTACACTTTTCTTTCGACAACCGGACCAGACGAAGGATACTTGTGGTCTTCAGGGATCACTTACTCACTGAATGTGGCTAAATAAAGTCACCAAGTGAGCAGGAAGTATAAGAGGACAGAGGACAGAGACACAGGTTCAAGTCCTTTCACCTCCATTTACTGGTTTTGTAAGCACACGCGGCTGACTCTACCTGAAAGTGTATCGGTGAACACAGTGCTCTCCTTATGGCTTAGCTACCTTGCAAGATTTCTGGAAGCATAATGTAGGAAAGAGACATAGGCTATGTTGTTAACTGTTCTGTACAGAAGGATAGATGGGCAGACAAAAAGATGATGGATTCATAGATAGATAGGTACACAGATGACAGATGAAAGATAGATAGATAGGTACATAGATTAATAGATGATAGACATCATAGATAGATGATAGGAAGATAGATAGATACATAGATAAATACATACATACATACATACATACATACATAGACAGACAGACCATTAGATAGATAGATACAGATACATATCGATTGACACAAAGCTACTGTTCATAACCAGGAGTTGAATGGTGAATAACATAGCTAAACTACAAACAAAAAGGAACAATGAAATCCAGTTTAAAAAGTGCAGTAAGCAGCCTTAAGAAGAAAACAAATACTACCATTTGCAATGACCTGGATGGAGCTAGACGGTAGTATGTTCAGACAAATAGTCCAGGAGTAGAAAGACAAGTACCAAGTGTTTTCACTCATGTGTGGAGTATAACAACAAAGAAAAACTGAAGGAAAAAAACAGCAGCAGACTCACAGAACCCGAGAGTTGACTAAAAGTTACCAAAGGGAAAAGGACTGGGCAGGGTGGGTCTGAAGGGAGGGATAAGTGTGAGGAGAAAGAATGGGGGCATTAGTTTTAGCATGTATAATGCTTGGGGTCGAGGGGGCATGAGGAGTGCTGTTCAACGCAGGGAAGGCTAGTAGAGATCATATAACATCTTACTACTCACTGATGGAGAGCGACTGTAACGGGGTCTGTTGGGAGGGACATGGTGAAGGGGTCTACAGCATCCAACTACGCAGATCGAGAGCGACTGAAGAGGTTTTTCAGGGGTACTTGGTGAAGGGGGGTGCATAGTAAACATAATGTTCTTCAAGTGATTTTAGCTTAATGATAAAAAAAATTCTTTAAGTGCAATAAGTGCACAGCTCTAAATCATCAGAATAAAAGGTCAGGCACTGAGTGCAGCAAACAAAAGACACAGGGTTAAAAGAAGGGATGAAATCTCAAGACACCTACATGCTTACTTACAGGAGACTCACTTGAGATCCAAGGACACAGACAAACTACAAGCCGAAGGTGTGTGGACAAGTACACTGCACGAGTGAAACTGAAAAACAAACAATCAAACAAATGGATTCTGTTTGAGTCCCCTGAGACTGTCGGAAGAAAATAGCCCTATCTGGCAACCGTGAATTCTTTTTGTTTGGTTTCAGCCGTTCCCAGCCATTGATTTAGTGGTGCAGCAACATACTTCTCATTTTCTCTCACCTCAACAACTGAGTTGCTGTAATAATAAGCATCTGGGCCTTTGAAATCAGTGGATTTTATGATGTTCACGAATGTGAAGATCTAATAACTACCTAAAGAGGGATGTTTGGACACTCAAATAAACTCGTCACCCCACAATACACTCTTAGCTCCCAACTGCTCATGTCTAGAAATTGGTGTTCCTTTTTATTTGACCCTCCGTCCTATCGGAGGTGATCACGCTGAGGTCCTTCAAACATGGTGGTGAGCAAAGCAGCAAGTTTACTTTTCTCGTGACAACAGGCCCAGAGGAATGATACTTGTGGTCTTCAGGGAGCACTTAGTCAAAGAATGTGGCTAAATACAGATAGCAAGTTAGAAGGAGATGAAAGAGGACAGAGGATAGAGACACGGGATCAAGTCCCGGCACAACCATTTCCTGGTTTTTTAGGTACACGCGGCCGACTCGAACTGCAAGTGTCTCGGTAAACCCAGTGCTCTATCTACAGCCTAGATACTTTGCAGGACTTTTGGAAGCATAGTGTAGGAAAGTGATATAGGATAATTGGTTAACTGTTCTGTACACAAGGACAGATGGGCAGACAAAAAGATGATTGATTGAGTGATTGATAAATAGATAGACAGACAGATAGATAGATATAGGTACATATCGATTAACACAAAGCTACTGCTCATAACAAGGAGAGCAATGGTGAAAGCACAAAGCAAAACTACAAACAAAAAAGAAGAATGGTGAAAGCACATAGCAAAACTACAAACAAAAAAGAAGAATGAAATCCAGTTTAAAAAGTGCAGTAAGCAGCCATAAGTAGAAAACAAATCCTATCATTTGCAATAACGTTAATGGAGCTAGAGGGTTTTATGCTCAGTCAAATAGGCCAGGCGGAGAAATACATGTACCAAATGATTTCACTCATGTGTGGAGTATGATAACAAAGAAAAACTGAAGGAAAAGACAGCAGCAGACTCACAGAACCCGAGAGTGGACTAACAGTTACCAAAGAGAAAGGGACTGGGTAGGGTTTGTGGGAAGGGAGTAATAAGTGCGGGGAAAAAGAATGGGGGCATTAGGAATAGCATGTATAATGTGTAGGGCGGGGTGTCATGGGTAGGGCTGTACAACACAGAGAAGACATGTAGTGATTCTACAGCATCTTAGTACATGCTGACGGAGAGCGGCTGTAAATGGGATTTGGTGTGACTTGGTGAAGAGGGTAGACAGAATAACATAATTTTCTGCATGTGATTGTATATTAATGAGAACAAAAAGAATTTCAAAGTGCAGAAAGAGCACAGCTCTCAAATATCAGAATAAAAGTACAGGCTTTGAGTGCTCCAATCAAAAGACACAGGGTTAGAAGAACTGATGAAAACTCAAGACCACCTACGTGCTCCGTTACTGGAGACTCACTTGAGATCCAAGGACACAGACAAACTACAAGCTGAAGGGGCGGGGACAGGTTCCCTACACAAGTGAACCTGAGAAACAAAGAAAGAAATGGATTCTCTTTTGGACCCCAGAGAGAGTCAGTAGAAAATAGCACTATCTAGCCACCGTGAATTCTTTTTGTTTGGTTTCAGCAGTGCTCAGGCATAGATTTCGTGGTGCAGCAACTTCCTTCTCATTTCCTCTCACCTCAACAAATGAATTGCTGTAATAATATGCGTCTGGGCTTTTAAAATCATTGCTTTTTATGATGTTCACGAATGTAAAGAAGTAATAACCACCTAAGGAGGGAAGTTTGGACCCTCAAATAAACACTTCACTCCACAACACACTCTTTGTTCCCAACTGCTCCTGTCCAGAAATAGGTGTTCCTTTATATTTGTCCCTCCACCTATCAGCAGTGATCACACCAATGTCCCTCAAACATGGTGGTGTGCAAAGAACCAAGTACACTTTTCTTTCGACAACCGGACCAGATGAAGGATACTTGTGGTCTTCAGGGATCACTTACTCACTGAATGTGGCTAAATAAAGTCACCAAGTGAGCAGGAAGTATAAGAGGACAGAGGACAGAGATACAGGTTCAAGTCCTTTCACCTCCATTTACTGGTTTTGTAAGCACACGCGGCTGACTCTACCTGAAAGTGTATCGGTGAACACAGTGCTCTCCTTATGGCTTAGCTACCTTGCAAGATTTCTGGAAGCATAATGTAGGAAAGAGACATAGGCTATGTTGTTAACTGTTCTGTACAGAAGGATAGATGGGCAGACAAAAAGATGATGGATTCATAGATAGATAGGTACACAGATGACAGATGAAAGATAGATAGATAGGTACATAGATTAATAGATGATAGACATCATAGATAGATGATAGGAAGATAGATAGATACATAGATAAATACATACATACATACATACATACATACATAGACAGACAGACCATTAGATAGATAGATACAGATACATATCGATTGACACAAAGCTACTGTTCATAACCAGGAGTTGAATGGTGAATAACATAGCTAAACTACAAACAAAAAGGAACAATGAAATCCAGTTTAAAAAGTGCAGTAAGCAGCCTTAAGAAGAAAACAAATACTACCATTTGCAATGACCTGGATGGAGCTAGACGGTAGTATGTTCAGACAAATAGTCCAGGAGTAGAAAGACAAGTACCAAGTGTTTTCACTCATGTGTGGAGTATAACAACAAAGAAAAACTGAAGGAAAAAAACAGCAGCAGACTCACAGAACCCGAGAGTTGACTAAAAGTTACCAAAGGGAAAAGGACTGGGCAGGGTGGGTCTGAAGGGAGGGATAAGTGTGAGGAGAAAGAATGGGGGCATTAGTTTTAGCATGTATAATGCTTGGGGTCGAGGGGGCATGAGGAGTGCTGTTCAACGCAGGGAAGGCTAGTAGAGATCATATAACATCTTACTACTCACTGATGGAGAGCGACTGTAACGGGGTCTGTTGGGAGGGACATGGTGAAGGGGTCTACAGCATCCAACTACGCAGATCGAGAGCGACTGAAGAGGTTTTTCAGGGGTACTTGGTGAAGGGGGGTGCATAGTAAACATAATGTTCTTCAAGTGATTTTAGCTTAATGATAAAAAAAATTCTTTAAGTGCAATAAGTGCACAGCTCTAAATCATCAGAATAAAAGGTCAGGCACTGAGTGCAGCAAACAAAAGACACAGGGTTAAAAGAAGGGATGAAATCTCAAGACACCTACATGCTTACTTACAGGAGACTCACTTGAGATCCAAGGACACAGACAAACTACAAGCCGAAGGTGTGTGGACAAGTACACTGCACGAGTGAAACTGAAAAACAAACAATCAAACAAATGGATTCTGTTTGAGTCCCCTGAGACTGTCGGAAGAAAATAGCCCTATCTGGCAACCGTGAATTCTTTTTGTTTGGTTTCAGCCGTTCCCAGCCATTGATTTAGTGGTGCAGCAACATACTTCTCATTTTCTCTCACCTCAACAACTGAGTTGCTGTAATAATAAGCATCTGGGCCTTTGAAATCAGTGGATTTTATGATGTTCACGAATGTGAAGATCTAATAACTACCTAAAGAGGGATGTTTGGACACTCAAATAAACTCGTCACCCCACAATACACTCTTAGCTCCCAACTGCTCATGTCTAGAAATTGGTGTTCCTTTTTATTTGACCCTCCGTCCTATCGGAGGTGATCACGCTGAGGTCCTTCAAACATGGTGGTGAGCAAAGCAGCAAGTTTACTTTTCTCGTGACAACAGGCCCAGAGGAATGATACTTGTGGTCTTCAGGGAGCACTTAGTCAAAGAATGTGGCTAAATACAGATAGCAAGTTAGAAGGAGATGAAAGAGGACAGAGGATAGAGACACGGGATCAAGTCCCGGCACAACCATTTCCTGGTTTTTTAGGTACACGCGGCCGACTCGAACTGCAAGTGTCTCGGTAAACCCAGTGCTCTATCTACAGCCTAGATACTTTGCAGGACTTTTGGAAGCATAGTGTAGGAAAGTGATATAGGATAATTGGTTAACTGTTCTGTACACAAGGACAGATGGGCAGACAAAAAGATGATTGATTGAGTGATTGATAAATAGATAGACAGACAGATAGATAGATATAGGTACATATCGATTAACACAAAGCTACTGCTCATAACAAGGAGAGCAATGGTGAAAGCACAAAGCAAAACTACAAACAAAAAAGAAGAATGGTGAAAGCACATAGCAAAACTACAAACAAAAAAGAAGAATGAAATCCAGTTTAAAAAGTGCAGTAAGCAGCCATAAGTAGAAAACAAATCCTATCATTTGCAATAACGTTAATGGAGCTAGAGGGTTTTATGCTCAGTCAAATAGGCCAGGCGGAGAAATACATGTACCAAATGATTTCACTCATGTGTGGAGTATGATAACAAAGAAAAACTGAAGGAAAAGACAGCAGCAGACTCACAGAACCCGAGAGTGGACTAACAGTTACCAAAGAGAAAGGGACTGGGTAGGGTTTGTGGGAAGGGAGTAATAAGTGCGGGGAAAAAGAATGGGGGCATTAGGAATAGCATGTATAATGTGTAGGGCGGGGTGTCATGGGTAGGGCTGTACAACACAGAGAAGACATGTAGTGATTCTACAGCATCTTAGTACATGCTGACGGAGAGCGGCTGTAAATGGGATTTGGTGTGACTTGGTGAAGAGGGTAGACAGAATAACATAATTTTCTGCATGTGATTGTATATTAATGAGAACAAAAAGAATTTCAAAGTGCAGAAAGAGCACAGCTCTCAAATATCAGAATAAAAGTACAGGCTTTGAGTGCTCCAATCAAAAGACACAGGGTTAGAAGAACTGATGAAAACTCAAGACCACCTACGTGCTCCGTTACTGGAGACTCACTTGAGATCCAAGGACACAGACAAACTACAAGCTGAAGGGGCGGGGACAGGTTCCCTACACAAGTGAACCTGAGAAACAAAGAAAGAAATGGATTCTCTTTTGGACCCCAGAGAGAGTCAGTAGAAAATAGCACTATCTAGCCACCGTGAATTCTTTTTGTTTGGTTTCAGCAGTGCTCAGGCATAGATTTCGTGGTGCAGCAACTTCCTTCTCATTTCCTCTCACCTCAACAAATGAATTGCTGTAATAATATGCGTCTGGGCTTTTAAAATCATTGCTTTTTATGATGTTCACGAATGTAAAGAAGTAATAACCACCTAAGGAGGGAAGTTTGGACCCTCAAATAAACACTTCACTCCACAACACACTCTTTGTTCCCAACTGCTCCTGTCCAGAAATAGGTGTTCCTTTATATTTGTCCCTCCACCTATCAGCAGTGATCACACCAATGTCCCTCAAACATGGTGGTGTGCAAAGAACCAAGTACACTTTTCTTTCGACAACCGGACCAGATGAAGGATACTTGTGGTCTTCAGGGATCACTTACTCACTGAATGTGGCTAAATAAAGTCACCAAGTGAGCAGGAAGTATAAGAGGACAGAGGACAGAGATACAGGTTCAAGTCCTTTCACCTCCATTTACTGGTTTTGTAAGCACACGCGGCTGACTCTACCTGAAAGTGTATCGGTGAACACAGTGCTCTCCTTATGGCTTAGCTACCTTGCAAGATTTCTGGAAGCATAATGTAGGAAAGAGACATAGGCTATGTTGTTAACTGTTCTGTACAGAAGGATAGATGGGCAGACAAAAAGATGATGGATTCATAGATAGATAGGTACACAGATGACAGATGAAAGATAGATAGATAGGTACATAGATTAATAGATGATAGACATCATAGATAGATGATAGGAAGATAGATAGATACATAGATAAATACATACATACATACATACATACATACATAGACAGACAGACCATTAGATAGATAGATACAGATACATATCGATTGACACAAAGCTACTGTTCATAACCAGGAGTTGAATGGTGAATAACATAGCTAAACTACAAACAAGAAGGAAGAATGAAATCCAGTTTAAAAAGTGCAGTAAGCAGCCTTAAGAAGAAAACAAATACTACCATTTGCAATGACCTGGATGGAGCTAGACGGTAGTATGTTCAGACAAATAGTCCAGGAGTAGAAAGACAAGTACCAAGTGTTTTCACTCATGTGTGGAGTATAACAACAAAGAAAAACTGAAGGAAAAAAACAGCAGCAGACTCACAGAACCCGAGAGTTGACTAAAAGTTACCAAAGGGAAAAGGACTGGGCAGGGTGGGTCTGAAGGGAGGGATAAGTGTGAGGAGAAAGAATGGGGGCATTAGTTTTAGCATGTATAATGCTTGGGGTCGAGGGGGCATGAGGAGTGCTGTTCAACGCAGGGAAGGCTAGTAGAGATCATATAACATCTTACTACTCACTGATGGAGAGCGACTGTAACGGGGTCTGTTGGGAGGGACATGGTGAAGGGGTCTACAGCATCCAACTACGCAGATCGAGAGCGACTGAAGAGGTTTTTCAGGGGTACTTGGTGAAGGGGGTTGCATAGTAAACATAATGTTCTTCAAGTGATTTTAGCTTAATGATAAAAAAAATTCTTTAAGTGCAATAAGTGCACAGCTCTAAATCATCAGAATAAAAGGTCAGGCACTGAGTGCAGCAAACAAAAGACACAGGGTTAAAAGAAGGGATGAAATCTCAAGACACCTACATGCTTACTTACAGGAGACTCACTTGAGATCCAAGGACACAGACAAACTACAAGCCGAAGGTGTGTGGACAAGTACACTGCACGAGTGAAACTGAAAAACAAACAATCAAACAAATGGATTCTGTTTGAGTCCCCTGAGACTGTCGGAAGAAAATAGCCCTATCTGGCAACCGTGAATTCTTTTTGTTTGGTTTCAGCCGTTCCCAGCCATTGATTTAGTGGTGCAGCAACATACTTCTCATTTTCTCTCACCTCAACAACTGAGTTGCTGTAATAATAAGCATCTGGGCCTTTGAAATCAGTGGATTTTATGATGTTCACGAATGTGAAGATCTAATAACTACCTAAAGAGGGATGTTTGGACACTCAAATAAACTCGTCACCCCACAATACACTCTTAGCTCCCAACTGCTCATGTCTAGAAATTGGTGTTCCTTTTTATTTGACCCTCCGTCCTATCGGAGGTGATCACGCTGAGGTCCTTCAAACATGGTGGTGAGCAAAGCAGCAAGTTTACTTTTCTCGTGACAACAGGCCCAGAGGAATGATACTTGTGGTCTTCAGGGAGCACTTAGTCAAAGAATGTGGCTAAATACAGATAGCAAGTTAGAAGGAGATGAAAGAGGACAGAGGATAGAGACACGGGATCAAGTCCCGGCACAACCATTTCCTGGTTTTTTAGGTACACGCGGCCGACTCGAACTGCAAGTGTCTCGGTAAACCCAGTGCTCTATCTACAGCCTAGATACTTTGCAGGACTTTTGGAAGCATAGTGTAGGAAAGTGATATAGGATAATTGGTTAACTGTTCTGTACACAAGGACAGATGGGCAGACAAAAAGATGATTGATTGAGTGATTGATAAATAGATAGACAGACAGATAGATAGATATAGGTACATATCGATTAACACAAAGCTACTGCTCATAACAAGGAGAGCAATGGTGAAAGCACAAAGCAAAACTACAAACAAAAAAGAAGAATGGTGAAAGCACATAGCAAAACTACAAACAAAAAAGAAGAATGAAATCCAGTTTAAAAAGTGCAGTAAGCAGCCATAAGTAGAAAACAAATCCTATCATTTGCAATAACGTTAATGGAGCTAGAGGGTTTTATGCTCAGTCAAATAGGCCAGGCGGAGAAATACATGTACCAAATGATTTCACTCATGTGTGGAGTATGATAACAAAGAAAAACTGAAGGAAAAGACAGCAG